>NC_056043.1:18296832-18596832 GCF_004379255.2 Salvia splendens | reverse complement strand
GATCAGCAGCACCTCTTGCTCGGCCTGCCCGTCTCCGGTCTGCTGATCAAGCTGCTCGGTCTCACCCTCTCCGTGGAAAATTGGAGCGGGTGAAACTGGCCCTAAGGAGGCAAAGATAGCCTCCATATTCTCGTCCCGGTCAGCTCGGCAACTACGAACTCGGTCAGCAGAAAGCAGGACCGAGGACGAAGCAAGCTCCTCAAGGAGCGGCAGACTCTGGAGACGAGCTGCTATCTCTCGGCCGTACAGCGGCAGGACGACTTCGGGCCCCTGCTCGGCATTATCGGTCATCAGTTTCAGCAGATCACCGACAAAGGCCGAAAATTGATTGCTCAGAAAGAGTTTCTCCGCGAAAGCACGGAGAACCTCCCCTTGGGCAACCACGGAGGCAGCATCCCTCCGTTTCGTCTGCTCTCGCTGGATGACGAGCTGGTTTTTGGCAAACTGGGCTTCATCCTGGGCCGAGATCCTAGCAGCTCTGGCCTTCTCAAAGTCTGCCTTAGCCTGTTCGGCCTGGTGACGAGCAGCCGCCAACTTCCTCTGCATCTCAGCATAGTCGCTGGACGCTTTAGAGAGTTCGACTGCGACGAGCTTGCTGAGCATGCTATTCCTCTGAAAATGGAAAAAGGAAAGAGTCAACAGAGGGGCCACCAAAAAAACATAGGAAAGAAGCAAAGCCAAAGAATCAAGAAGAGAAGTTACCTCGGCAAAGTCCGTTGGCCATGCAAAAGGCTCACAGACATGCTCCGAAGGGGGCGCCAAGACGATGTCTCTCTCCGGCGCTCTTGGGGGCTTCTGGGTCTTCCCCTTCCCCTTTGCCGAAGTGGACTCCGGCTTTTTTGGATCCGAAGAAGAGGTCTTCTGCCTCTTCGGATTCTTCTCGGCATCAGGCGCCGAGCTGGTAGCCTTCTGTTTCTCCGGCTCCTTAAGCTCGGAGGATTTGCGGCTAATCTTATTTAGCAAGTTCAGTGCCAAAAAGCAAGAAAGCAAGGTTAGTTTTCGCCACAAAAGCAGTAAGGCACAAAAAAGAAGTCCTCACCCTCAGTCTCTTCGTCCGAAGACGAGGAGTCGAACACGAAGTCGCCCTTGACGAGCTCAGACTCCAGGTACTGCTTCCTAATCATAGGAATCTTATTGAGCTCGCCCTCGAGCTCGTTCAACGGTTCTAACCGAGGATGAGGAATCACGGACTTCGGCCCTCTCCAGGGAAAGCCCGGAGCCGCTGTCCTATTATAAAAAAAGAAGCGATGTTGCCACTTTGGCCACTTGGTTTTGCAGAAGGCCCTAAAAGGCTGTAAAGGGATCAAGTAAAACCAAGATCCTTTTCTCTTAAACTGGAAAAAATTAAGGATTGCCCTCAGAGACAGATCCTTATCTAGCCTACGCAGTTCGGCAGCAAAGGCCGATAAGTGCCTCCAAGAATTCGGAGTCACCTGACCTAAAGGGAGTTGGAAAAAATCAAGCAGCTCTACAAAGGCAGGGGGAAGAGGGAAACGAAGCCTGCATTCCAAGCCGGCTTCATAAACGGTGGCGTAACCCTCCGGCGGCGAGTCAGTATGAAGGTCGTCGGGAATCGCAACCTTCCCCCCAGGAAAAAAATATTTTTCGTGTAGGGATATCACAGTATCCTTACTCAAGATGCTGTGAAAATACTCTACGGTCTTCTCCCCGGATTCTTTCCGGCTAGAAGACCCCTTACCCCCTTTCCTACCGCTACCTGACTCAGAAGAAGAAGAAGAAGAAGAAGACATGGTTCTTACTCTTTGAAAGTCTGAAGAAATTCTGAAGAAATTCTTGAAAGCGGAAGGAAATTTTTACGCAAAAGAGAGAGAATGCAGAAGAAGCAATAGCAAAAGTGTTCAAATGATGAAGAAAGGACGTATTTATCAGATTCGGAGAAGATTTCAAAATCATCGCACCGTTTCGAATCCCACCTTTTCAGGATTCAACGGCCGGATTTTACTGTCGCATTTAATGCAGTCACGCGCAAGGCACGTCCCCTAACGTCAGCCTCCCCCGTACCTTTATCCAGAATGCCGAAGTGACTCGCTTCGCCGAAGTGATTCACTTCGCTTTTCGGGGGGGGGGGGTAGTGATGGGGTACGTACTAAACAAGCCCAATAGCAGTGACGGCCCATCAGCCCAAAGCCCAAGGAAGAGTATCAGTTCGGCATTACCAAAGAGTTCGGCCCCAGCCTACAGCTCGGTAAAAGCCGACCAATCAAGCTCTACTCTCAGATCGGCAAAAGCTGCTCGGCAATAGTTCAGCAGTTCGGTCTCAGTATTCGACCGAACTGGGAGATAGTGGACTCATGCAGAACCTCCACGACCTCCACTACACGATCTATTTAGTGGTGTCAACTCATGCAGGATCTCATGCAGGATAGCGGACCAAACAAAGAGATAGTGGACCCATGCAGGATCTCATGACCTCCACGACATCCACTACCTAGTTAGTGGTGATGCAAGCCACGACCTAGTTAGTGGTGATGCAAGCCACGATCTTAGTTCAATGTATAAATAGAACTTAGATCAGATAGACCAGAGGAGGAAAAGCTCTCTAGACATCAAATATCATATAGCAAGTCTGTATTTGTAAGCTGTAAACCAGATCAAGCAATACAATCTTGCCCTCCTTTCTTCCCGTGGACGTAGATTTACCTCAGTAAATCGAACCACGTAATTCCTTGTGTCGTGATCTATATTTTTTACCCGCATTTGTTACCATCAAAAATTCGCCCAATCATCAAATATTGTTAGGCACGTCCCTATGTATCATATCATATGAATCATCTGAAACCCATTAAGATCATAATTTAACATGAATTTATTGATTGGAAAAGAAAAGTTTTGATATTCGAGTAATATAACATCTTATTAATATTCCTATAAAAATATGTTTGTTTGTAAGTTATAATATCAATACCGAATTAAAATTTTACAGTTTGACAATAATATTATAGACCCGAGTATTATTTGCACGTCGCGATACCATTTTTCATTTCAAAGAAAAATAAGTCTTACACTATAAACTATCATAAAATAAGTACGCCTTTTGTTCCATTGAAAATGAAACATTTTCCTTTTTGGGATGTTCCATTAAAAATAAAATATTTTTTAAATCAGAAACAACACCCTCTCTATGGACATACTTTGAGCATACGGTATTGATTATGCAGTACTTTGACTTATCAAATGGTGCGGGTTTTTCGCAACCTAATAATCTTAATATATTGGGTAGTGGTGATTAATATCTAGCGGTGCTAGGATTGCTATTATGTTGTATCGTGGGCGAGGTGGGTCTCGTTTGATAATGTCCTCAAGAGAAGCGGGAAACAAGGTTTTATTATTCGGAACCTAGCTAGTTGGAGTTTGATTACTATATGAATAATAAATAAGCGTTTCATGTTAAGTCCACCCTTGGAATTAAAAAGATGTTAATTAATTAAGTCCATAGCAAACAATAATTAATTAATGGGCATTTATATCTTAAGCGCGGGATTTGAACAACAACACGTAAACCCGGATTACTTATAATTTCGGATTTGGATGGGCAGTGAAATATTATTTCTGTAGTGGCTGCTCGTAATATTCCAATATAAACTTATTTTAAATTGGGGTTCAATTTAATTAGTAAAAAGCTAATTAGATGATGTCATATCCAAAACCTTCCATAGATCCATGTCTGGGCACAAAAGGAACTTAATATAAAATAGGAGAATAAATGAGACAGAAAATACACTTTATTTTTATCAAAATTTTCGTCCCCCTCTCAATACAGAAGAGGACGATTTTTCTCTTCAGCTCTCCTCCGTGAGATTGAATTTTTCTGTCCTATTTATTCAAGTCCTAGTATCCCGGTGAGATCGGCCCACACTGATATCGGAATACAGTTCGGGAACCAGCCAGAAGATCTGTGATCTAGTACTCGACATCTCCACGAGGAGAAATAGCGAGCTATCGTCGATTCTTTGGAGAATCATCAAGGTATTATTCATACTCCGTAGAAAAACATGTTTTAGGTTTCAATTATACTTAAAGCATGTTTAATTCAAGTTATGAGCATGACACATGTGATAATTACGCGAATAGATTTTGTCTAAATAATATGCTAAATAGATCACAATTATTATCTGATTTATTTGATGCACGCTTCCGCTACCAACCCCTTCAATTGGTATCAGAGCCAGTCTTTGGCTCTGATTATTTGGATTTAAATTTCGCGAAATTCATGTATGCATGTGTTATTTGATTTCGAAGCATTTTCTTGTCTTTTGTTGTTATTTTATATGCATGATGAACCCAAGAACTATCGAATCAAAGAACTTGAATTGTTCGAACATATGAGACGTGCGATCCGTCGGCGCTCGCGTCGAGACAGATCGCGCGATGTATATTCGATGTAGGGATGCCGAATTAGTGGGAGCAAGGGAGGTGATCACAAGGCGACGCGTTAAAAAGCAAGGGCTCGTGCACGCCGCCAGAGAGACTGTCGGTCCCAGGCTGCTCCGGGAACTATGGTCGGTTAGTGGGAGCTCTTAGGAGCGATTAAACGGCGACGCACAGACGAGCGTTGGCTCGTGCGCGCCGCCGCTAAGACCGCAACATCAAGATAGCTACAGTGACACACGACAGTCGACGATGGCTGCATGGAGGCGGAGTTGCTGCTCGTTCGAGAGCAGCGGAGCATCGTCACCATGTTGCGAACCCTAACCCAGCCGAAAAACCCTAACCCTAGTCGAACTCCGACCCTGTGCCCGACGAGGCGGAGAGCTACTGGCGGTAGCTGATGGCTGAGACGACAATGCATGAGGTCAGTCCGGAGCTAAGAAGCTGGACGACAATGACAGAGGGAGTCACAGAAGCCATGTGCGTCACCGTGACAAGCGACAGCTCATGCCGCGGAGGGAAACTGAAGCAGCAGCGTTTCACGCGGGCTGCCGGCGGGAGCTGGATGGTGCGACGCCGTCCCGACTACGTGTTCATCGGATTTTCATTGTCGTCGATTCGTGTAAACCTCGATCGACGAGATAACAATGAAAATATTATTTTTATGATTATTTAATTCATGAATTAAAAGAAATCATTAAAATATTATTATTTAATGGTAAGATATATTTTTTGGAAGATTTTCCTAGATTTTAGGAATATTTTAATTATTGACTATATCAATGGAAATAAATATATTCTATTTAATCTTAGATGATATGGACAAGAATAATTTAATAGTTTTCTAAATATTATATATCTAGAATCCTAATTAGAAAAAATATGAAAGATCTCATTAAATAATATAATTATTCTCTTCCTAATCTTGAATGAGGAATTAATTTAAATTTATTTTTCATGTTCGTCTAAGATATAAATAATTTATTTTATTTTAGATACATCTTATAAAAGACATGAATAAGAATTAATTTTTTATATATAATTCCTTAAATAAGATACTATAGATTATAAAAGTTTTAATTATCCAGTGAATTAATCACCAATAGAAATTTAATCAAGCCTTTACTACCTTAAGGCTTAGGATAATTAATGAAAAACTATAACCAAAATATCTAAGCGATAATTCCGAACTATAATTGTATATGGTCTCCATCGATTGGTTCGCAAATTTTATGAAGCCATTTTCTAAATATTATCACCACTCATGCTGTGAGGACAATAATCCTAAGAAATAGCAAGTTCATATAGGTGGACTTCTCAAATGTAAATAGTGTGAACTAGAAAGTAGTTTCGAATATTATCGCCACCCATGCTGTGGGGACAATAATCCTAAGAAACTACAAGTTTTAGAAGTTCAAACAAAATTTATGAGATAGCTTGGTTTTGATATATTCTAAGATGTCTATTCTAAGAAATTTAATTGGATTTAGATACATTTATTTATCTAAGAAATCTTGAGTAATGTTTGATATATTCTGGATGTCTATTCTAAATAGAATTAAGATTTGTATAAATCTTGGTTGATAGGATTTTATTTTTATCTTATGGATTATGATGGAACTGTTTCTATCAAGTAATATCCTAGTACGATTTAAATAATGATAATCTTAGATCAACATTATCTTGAATTGTAGGATTTGATTTTATAGAAATAAAATCTAGAATAATCCTAAGTGGATTTAGATATTTAACTCTATCTTGATAAATCCTAAATGAATTTGGATAATTATTATCCAAGATAAAATTTAATTGTTTAATTGAATCTCCCTACACTACATTAAATAATTATCGATAATTATCCTGTGTGTTTAAATGTCATGCTTTAAATGGATTTATCTGTTTATTTTGTGTTTATTTATTTTAAGTGGATTATCTGCTTTATCTGCTTATGTGATAATTATGCAAAAACCATATAAAATATCTAAGTGATGATTACAACAAGTACGTTGTATAAGGTCTCCATCGGTTGGTTTGCAAATTTATGAAGCCAGTTTCTAATATTATCGCCACCCATGTTGTGGGGACAATCTCAAATATAAATAGTATGAACTAGAAAGTAGTTTTTAATATAATCGTCATCCATGCTGAGGGGACAATAATCCTAAGAAATTACAAGTTTCAGAAGGTCAAACAGAATTTATGAGATAGCTTGGTTTTGTTATCAACACATGAGCATTGTTATGGGAGTGTGTTATATGTTGGCCTCCATGTCAACAGTGCTTAGATATCAGCATGCTGCCATGGCGACTGCCGCCGGAATTATGCAAAATCTCACAAATCTCTTTGGTTCTCAGAATCGAATATCCTAAAAAATTTAAAAGTTTTTTACTGTGATATTATATTAAAATTTAGAGTTGTGCGGAGATATTTAGATGAGTCACATTTAATATTATGTCAAATTTAAATGATAAAAAATGTTCTCTATTTATAAAATCATACTCCTTCCACAAAATAAAAGTTCTGTTTTTCTATTTTGGTCCGTCCGTAAATAAGAGTCACAGTTCATGATTACTATAAATGGTACAGAGGCTACACATTCCACTAATTTTCTTCCACTCACCTTTTTTAACATTTCTTAAAATTTATGCCGAAAAGAAATAGAACCCCTATTCACGGACGGAATAAGTAATATATACTTGTTTCGTATAATTGTCGTGGTATCCGTATCACCCAGTTTTGGACTATTTCAATATATAAAGCACGTTTCAATTTCTTGAAATGATTTTAGTGGTTCTTGTACATCAATATATGCATTCCACACAATTAGTCCGATATTATACACATAGAATCACTCTGTCTCTATGCAAAGGACAGACTTTAAAATCACGCGGCATAATTAGCTACACGACTCACTAAAGACGTGAAATCCGATTTGGATTTTTTTATTGCCCATCCTTAGGGCATCCGCAGTGGTGCGGATGTCCCGGCGGACATCCCAAAAACACCTCCTACCATGTCATACAGACTTCTCATTGTGGATGCTACGTCATACGGACATCCCACTGCACAGTAGCGGACATCCCCAACGACATCCCGACGGACTTCCCATATTAAAAAAAATTCACAAATTCACCAATTTAACAATTTACGGAATTAAGCAATTTATGGAAGTAAAATTTCGACACAAACATGGAGAAATTGAGAACACTTTATTTAAAAAAACATACTTAATTAAAAAAAATACATAAAAAAATTACATAAATTTAAAAAAAACCGCCTTCTTACTCCTCGGATTCCCCGCTGCCGGTACCCTCGTCGTCGTCGCCGCCGCCACCCCCCTCGCCGTCGCTATCCGACATCTCGTCGAACCCCAAATCGCGCCGCATACTATTGAGGAGGGGTTTAAGCTTCCGCTTGTATTGGGGTCGGTCGCTTGGGGCCATTCAACCATCACACGTAACAAGGTTTCATGTGCCACGATGCGGGCGAATGAGGGATTCTCGGGATCGTTTTGGGTGGGTGCTGCCGATTGGGCCACGGCGGATCCGCTGCCACTTCCCCTTGGAGTCCCCGCCGCGGCCTATTGCCCAACCGGGCGACGGCGGCGGTTCGACGATGTAGGTGTGAGGAACTCTGCCTCGGCGGGGAGAGCTCGTAGGAACCAGCACTGCTACTGTACTCCCCGGAGGTGCTGATCCTCGTTCGCTTCGGCCAGCCAGATTCAACGCCCACAGTGAACTTGGCCGAATCCTGCACCACGAGATAGACATCCCAATACTTGAATTCCCCGAACCCCTTTGAGGGATCGATGTACTGCTGGTGCGCGGCAAGCTTCACGTCCTCGGCGGACATGCCGTTGGACGCCATGCGGAGACAGTTCGAGTAAAGGCCGACAAAGCGGCTGAGCTGCCTCCTCAGTCGTTCCCACTATTTCCGGCATTGTTCGCCGTTGTGAGGTTTCCCCCCTGCCGGTTTGAACTGGAGGTAGCTTTGGCTAATGCGTCACCACATCCTGTCAATGTGCTGGTTCGCCCCGACGTATGAATCCTCCACTATACTGATCCACACCTTCGCCAGTGCAATGCACTCCTCCATGCTCCAGATGGTCCTCTTGTTCCCACTGGACCCCTCCCCCACCTCAGCGGCCCCCGACCCACCATCGTACACCGCCGCAGACGATGTAGTATCCCGTCCCCTTCCCCTTCCCTTTCCCCTTCCCTTTCCCTTCCCCCTTCTCCCCGTGGGCGTCGGCGTGTCGGTGGGAAAATCCTGGATCGGATACAACCTCAACTCCTCCAGCGAGAACGTGGCGAGGCCAGTGAACTGGGTCTCAACAAGAGTACTCACCGGGTTGTCCGACGATAGTAAATCCATGTAGGGCCTGTAGACGTTGTCTACCGGTGATTGGGGGACCGCCTGCCTACTCCCCCCGCACCCGCCGGCGACCCTTGCATCATCCCCGGCATTCCAGGCATCATACCCGGCATTCCAGGCATCATACCCGGTATTCCGAGCATTATACCCAGCATTTGGGGCATTCTGGAACTCCCCTCGGGCATCTGGGACATTTGGCTCATCATCCCATACCACTGCGGGTACATGTTGTAGTACCCGGGCATCATCCCCACTGGCAATTAAGGTTGGGGCATCATCCCCGGCAGTTGGGGCATCGCGGTAGACATCGGTGTCGTTCCGCTGACGGGAAAAAAAGCGACGGTGAGTCGCTCGAAGCGGGGGAATCTCTATCGTGGTGCTCCATTGTTCTTCGAAAGAAAAGTGTGTTAGAGAGAGAGAAACTTGTTAAAACAAGTGGTGCGATTGAAATGAAGTGGAACGAGACGTATTTATAGAATTTTTTTAAAAAAAATTTAATGCAAAAATCGGGAATTCCGCGCCGACGTCAGTGGGAGTCAACGCAATGGCGGATGTCCCGACAGACGTCGCGACGGACGTCAGCAAAAAGGTGCGGATATGCGGTGTCCGTATCGGACGTCCCGCGCGGACGTCGTGCACGCCGGTCTGACATTCACGCGGAAGTTCGCCATTGCGGATGCTCTTATAATACGTAATATCCGATTTGATTTTATACAATACTACCCACTAACTTTTATAACGTTCGTGATGTTATAATAAAATGTAACTACATTATTTAAATAAATTAATTGCAATGAGAAAAGGCCCGTCCTTTGATAGATATATATAGAGGTAACATGGGATATAATCAAATGTACTCTAAATATTGTATAACTCGAAATTATAATTTGGACAGTTAGAAAATATTAATAGATGATAAAATAAAAGTAATAAAAAATATCAATACAATGTCAACGGTTAATGTTGTGTTGAAATTATGTTGAAACAGTATTGACATTTTCTGTTGATATTATTTTGTCATCTATTGACATTTTTCTAACGGTACAGATCATAGTTTAAAGTTTATACAATATTTCGAGTTTGCATTTTATCACTATCCTAACACTACGTTACAAACTCTGCTTATAATATGCATCACAAATATAATAAAAGGATAAAAAAATTTACAAGACAAATACTATAGTCAATTATGTTTGCAAATAACGAAGACTACTGGCGCTTGCTTAATACTCAAATCGGTAGACCTAGGCCGGGCTAGTATATGGCTTTCTATTGGGCTTCTTTTGCCGCACATGCGTCATCTAAGTCAAGTACGAGCTTTGGTAATAATTACTCCGTCCATTTTTTTTTGTGAAAGGAGCTTCATTTCAGCCAAATTAAGAGTGTCTACCATAAGGCATACGTACTCAATAGTCCCGCCCCTTTTTTATCCACAATCCCAGTTTTTTATCCGTGCCCAAAAAAAAGGTTTCCGTCACTATAGGTGGACACTTCCAATAGCCCCAATTTTTTTTTTATTTTAATTCAATTATAATTAAAATTGTCGGACTATACGTAATTAGAAAAAAATGGCTATAAGTGATGAAATTAAAATTAAACACTACATTTTCGTCGTATTAAAGTACTGAAAAAATTATACAATGAGATATTAATCTATTGAACATCACAATGGTGTTCACACTGCGCCGCCACCTCCCCTACGTGCCCAAACTTCTTCAATCAAATTGGCCTGTAGTGCGGTATGTGCTGTGCTCCTGCGCATATCAGTGAAACGTTGGATCAAATATTCATTGCTCCGGGGTACGCCCATCTGGATCGGCGCAGAGGCAACACCGTTACTTGTACTTGCGCCATCGTCCGGTGCCCAGCGCTCTGCAGCAAATCCTTCATCTTCTATTATCATATTATGCAATATGATATATGCTAACATAATATTCGCGACATCATCTTCATGCCAAACTATAATGGCCCATCGTGCTTGGAGGACACCAAAAGCTCGCTCAACATCCTTCCTAGCAGCCTCTTGTTTTCGCGCAAAATATTGTTTCTTCGGCCCAAGCGGTTGGCAAACTGTCTTGACGAATATGGGCCACCGAGGATATATCCCATCTGCCAAATAGTATCCCCTACTGTACTGCGTGCCGTTGACTACGAAGCTGATTCCGGGACCCTCCCCCGGCAATCATCATTGAAGAGAGGCGATGACTGAAGAACATTGATGTCGTTGTTCGAACCTGCAACACCGAAATACGTATGCCAGATCTGCAAACGGTAGTCAGCAACGACTTCTAGGATCATCGAGGGATGTCTGCCTTTGAAACTAGTAGTGAACTGGCCTTTCCACGCCACCGGGCAGTTTCTCCACTCCCAATACATGCAATCGATGCTTCCTAACATTCCTGGGAAACCGTGAACCACACCGTGCATATCTTGTAGTCTTTGGCACTCATCAGGGGTGGGCTTCCGTAGGAACTCCCCACCAAATATTTCCCGGATCCCCTTACAAAACTACCTGAGCACCGTTAGGCTAGTCGTCTCACCCATCTGTAGGTATTCGTGGAACATATCAGCCGGTCCGGTGTAGGGAAGCTGCCGGATTGCAGCGGTGCACTTCTGAAGAGTAGACAACCCGATCCGGCCAATGCAATCACTCCGGAGGGTGAAGCACCGGTACCGCTCCGCCAAATTCGTCGCTATATGGTTGAAGAGTCGTTGCGACATTCTGAACCGCCAGCGGAAAATCTCGGGTGAATAACTGGGGTTATCCACAAAGTAGTCCGCCATTAGACGCTGGTGTGCTCCGCTATGGTCTCGTTGGATGGTCCGCCGATGAGTAATCGCACGAGGGATCGCGGCCTCCGCCACTTCCGCCGCGCGCCGCTTCCTCCTCATCGGCCTCGTGCTGCACCTCTTGAATCAGAGAGTTCCACGCGTCATTCCACAAATTGTCCATGTCAATCCATAAAATTTAGTGAGAGAAAGTATGAGTGCTGAAGAGTTGGAATGGTATGAAAAAAATGATTGGAATGAGGTGTATTTATAGGTAAATTTAAACTGAATTTAAAAAATAAATACAAAATTTTGTCCGCCCCAAACCACCGTGCCGCGCACCGCCCCCACTATAGGTCGGCGTGCTTATCGCCCCGTGGGCACGGCACCAGCGCGTCCTCACACATTTCTCGCCGGATGACCGTCCGCCCCAGAAATTTTGTCCGCCTCGGGGCGGAAGTTCTCCTCACTATGGTTAGGCGGGGCGGCGCCGGGAAGGGACCGGCCGGCGCGCCGCCCCCATAGTGGACACTCTAAGAAAAGAGATATCGTTTGTTAAATCAAGCTTAAGAACAAGAAGTAAAACCGAAAAGAGGAATCCTATTGATAACATATGAGCTTTCTCGGGGCCGCGCCGCCCCCATAGTGGACACTCTAAGAAAAGAGATATCGTTAGCTAAATCAAGCTTAAGAACAAGAAGTAAAACCGAAAAGAGGATTCCTATTGATAACATGTGAGCTGCGCAAATCCGAGTGAGAACATACACTTCTAATTTCAAGTGTAATCTACTTATGCATTGCAAAGTGAAAGGGGGAAAAACAGAATGGAAGAAGCCCCGTCAACAAATTATTGAACTCTAACTTCCAACGGCTAGTATACACCACTGTCACAAATCTCCACCCTGAATACTCATGCAACACGAATCTACTTGCACATCAAGATCAAACTTTTGCACAACTCTAGCTTGTCTCTAGGTTTTGCCTTAGTCAACATATCAACTGGATTCAGTCAACATATCAGCTGGATTCACAGCCGTATTCACCTTAAACACCTTCACAGACCCTTTCTCTATCTCTTCTCTGATAAAATGCAGCCTAACATCGATGTGTTTGCTTCGTTCATGAAAGACATGATGCTTAGCAAAACACAATGCACTGGTGTTGTCACAGCTAATACCTACTGCTGCCTGAACAACTCCAAACTCTGCAGCCAATTCCTTTATCTAGTAGCTCTCCTTCATTGCTGTAGTCAAGGCCATGTATTCGGCCTCTGTAGTGATGCACTTTTTATTAGCAATATAAATACCTGCAAGTATACAAAGTAGATCTAGTATAGCTAAAGGTCAGTATCTGATATCGATCACGGGGAAAACAATCACAAATTGACTACCTTCTACTAAAACTCAATTACTATTTGGAGAACCGAGAGATTTTGGGAATTTTTTGAAAACAAAGAACAATTGAAAACAAGTAAACAACTAATTGCAGATAAATCACAAAGATGAGATAAGAGAATTCCAGGGATGTGCGTTCACAGTTATGGTTATACAAATTCCAACTACAATAATTCTTACTTTGATAGAATGAGTCGCCTAGTTTATGTTCCAATTGTTTTCCCTTCAATCTATGTTTTTAGATTATTCTATCATGTGTGACTAAATTCATAGGATTCTAGGGATGTGTTAGTAACGACTTTGGTTATACAATTCCTTTTCTATTTAATATTTGTTTTGTTCTTACTTTGTTTCTTCCTTAAGTTGTTGGATAATGCTTCACTTTTGAGTGACACATTCTGTGATGAATTAATATAACTTGCTACATAATCGTGAGAGGAGGTTGGCGAGTTAGATCCACTACGAAGGCTTCAACCCAAAGGTTGAATCATTGTAGCTTTGAGGGGTATACCCAAAAGGAAGGTTGTACTGCCATTGGGAAGTGGATATACAAACGTAAACGTGGACCCGATGGACGAGTCAAAGTCTTTAAGGCAAGACTAGTGGCTAAGGGGTATACCCAAAAGGAAGGTGTCGACTACGATAAGACCTTCTCCCCTGTAGCCATGCTCAAATTGATTCGTATACTTCTTTCTATTGCAGCCTACATGGATTGGGATGTGTGGCAGATGGACGTTAAGACAACGTTCTTGAACGGTAGTCTTGAGAAGACCATCTACATGGAACAACCCGAAGGATATGCCGTGAAGGGCAAGAAACACATGGTTTGTAAGCTTAATAAGGTCATTTATGGTCACAAGCAAGCATCTAGATCATGGAACTAGTGTTTCGATCAAACTGTTCACAAATTTAGATTCTAAAAATACCCAAATGAAAGCTACATGTATAAGAAGGTTGATAAGGGAATTGTAGTGTTCTTAGTTTTATATGTAGATGATATTCTTCTAATTGGAAACAATAAAAAGATGTAATCATCAGTATGAACTTGGTTGTCAAACCAGTTCGAGATGAAAGATATGGGAGATGCGGGACACATTCTCGTTATCAATGTTATTCGCAACCGTGAGAAGAGAACATTGTGCTTATCCCATGAACCTTACATCGACACTGTACTTAGTCGTTTTAGCATGTAAGATGCCAATAAAGTTTTCTTACCTTTTAGACATGACATCCATCTATCTCAAGAGATGTGTCCTAAGACGCCGTCTGAGATAGAAGAGATGAGAAGGATACCATATGCTTCGGCAGTTGGTAGTCTCATGTATGTTATGCTTTGTACAAGGCCTGATATTTGCTTTGTTGTTGACATGCTCCGCTCTGTCCTTTGGGATATACTGACTCACACTTTCAAGCTGATCAGGACTCGAGAAAATATACTTCTGGATATGTGTTCACCTTAGGAGGTCGTGCCGTAATATGGAAGAGTGTAAAGCAGAAATGCATTGCGGACACTACCATGGAAGCCGAATATGTGGCCGCTTCGGAGGCTGCAAAGGAAGCTATATAGCTGAAAAACTTCCTTTTGGACTTCGGTGTGATTACGAGCATGCCCAAGAGCATCACCATTTATTGTGACAATTTTGGTGCTGTGGCAAACTCGAAAGAACCACGAGCTCATAAAGGGAGAAAACACATAGCGAGGAAGTATCATATCATAAGACTGCGTCAGATAACAACTTGGCAGATCCTTTTACGAAGGCACTTGCGGTGAAACCGTTTGAGAGTGATAAGGCTCATTTCATGCATCGGTTATGGGTTAAATTCTATGATTTTCCTGAACTGACACACGTTTATAAGTTTAGGTGTGTAGAGAATCTGTCAGACCCTGGAAGCAGATGAAAAATTTACCAGACAGAGGGAATCGAAGGAAATTGAAGTGAAGAAGCCAGCTTGCAACCTGACCCAGGGGATTATAGGAGCAATGGCGGGAGCAGCTGTGAGCAGAAAAGCATCTTTTGAAGGATTTTCTAGGAAGGGCAAAAATGACAAATCATCAAGGGAGAGTGCCCTATAAATCCGAGCCTCAAATGTAAATAGAGACATCTATCATGAAGAGAGGCAGGTCGTCACATTTACATTCTGCTCTTAGCTCATTTCTCTTCACTTCAGACACATACTTCTCTGCGCACTTAGTATCAATGGGGTAATTTCTGGGAGTTCGTGGTGGCTTAGTTTAGTTCCAGTGGTGTAACACCATCCTTGCGAAGTGTGAAGATACAATTGCTTTACTTTTCTGTAGTTTTTGAGCCGAGACTTCATTGTTTTGGAAGCTCGGCACCTGATATTTCTATGTTGAACCTTAATCTAGTAGCTATGGAAGTTTCTGTTTTCTGTTTATCTGATTCTGATGTTTGATTGTTGGTTTTTACTGATTTGGTTGCTTTTCACAATTGATGTTTGATTCGGTGTTGAAATCGGGTTGATCAGAGTTGATTTATTGTTGAATATGTTGAATCTGAACTGAGGAGATATGGATCTGAATGTAGTGGAGTTGGTTTTTTATTGATCTGAGTTGAATTGAAGTTTGGAGTTGTGAATCTGAGACATGATGTTCTGATTCTGCATGGTTATGGATGTTTACTGTTGCTTTCTTATTCTGCTCGACCTAGTAGTTTAGATCTAGTAGTTTTATGCTCAATCGTAATGTTTGAAGTCGGATCTAGGATTGCCCTATTTTTATATGTTTGATGCTCTGTTTCGTTTGTGTTTATTTAGTTCACTGAAGAAGATGAAGTCGGAAGTTACTTAGAGTCTGATTTGTTGTTGGCCGTTGTTTACTTTTTGCAGCTTTTCTGTCATCGTACCTAATTCGGGAAAATGGTCCCCACTGCATGTTTACGTACTGTTTAGCTGTTTTCAGATTAGTTATTTGAATTCCTCTAGTTAATTTCATTTCCATGAGTCATGCATGTGTACGTACTTTTCCTATTTCATAGTTCCAGTAGATAGATTAGTTACCTTTAAATTTATCTAAGTCTAGTAGTTAAACAAACTTAACCCATGAGTTGTGAAAAAGCTCGCATTTTTTCTTTTCCCTTTCTTCTTCTCTTTTCTTTTCTTTCTTGTCGTTGTGGATTGCTCAAGTTGGATTGTTAAACTCATCCAGCTATCCAAATGTACGCCTTCTACCTGCGAACACAGGTGAGTGGATCTGGTGGAGATTCAGACTTATCAACTTTACTTAATCCGCCTTGAGTGAGTGTCACAACCACAACTCCCTAGTAATAGTGAGTGTAGCTATTTCGCAACTAAGTTAGACTCATTGGTCACAAACTCGTTAATTCAAAGGGGCAATGTCTTAGAGTGAAAAGGGATACAACCACATCGAAATCAGAATACTTAATCAAACTCGTTGTCTTACTAGATTAATTCTTAACAATGCAGCGGAAGGTTCCACGACGAAGTAATATGTGTGGAGACATATTAAATCAGCTACCTAGCCTCTTATTATAAGACCTTCCCCAACACCTCCTCGCTCCGACCACGATCAACCTGCACGTTAAGAGAAACAAACATGCAGGGCTGAGTATTTGGTATACTCAGTGGCTCATTGCCGAAAACATTTCTCATTTAGTTGTCAGTCATACTTGAGTGAGCGCGGGGTTTTTCTGAAAATAATTCCGGGTCATTAAAACTTTTATCTTTTCATAAGTTTGATTGCACAGTCACATAACATCTCATAATATACCATATCTGATCTGGTGTGAACCGGGATTGTGGCCACATTCCACGACGGTCACTGGACTGGCCAACTCTAGCGCTAGCACACGATCCCTTATGTGTACACTAGTCCGAGTAGGGTTTGCGGCCCTACTAGGACCCGAATTTGATTTAACTTGCTTGGCATAGCCAACAGATAGGTGATCGTAAACAAAACATGGCATGCCAACTCATTCAAGAATATTCACGTTTCACATAAAATCACATTTTGAAAGAAAAACCCACCTCGTTTGCTTAAACTCTCAAACGAGCATTCCTTGACTTGATTTTACTTATCGTGCGACGACGCCCCTTCATAAACAAATAACATACTTAATTTAGGCTTAAGTAATTATTAATTTAGCGTATATGCATTCCTAAGCGTGTGTTTATTTTTACTTCCTTCTTTTTAAATCCATAAATCTTTAATCATTACTTAACTCAAACGATTTAATTTATTCGGGATCTTGCCGAACTCTTTAAGTATTGTAAATTTCCGGAATATTTTCCTTAAGTACTTTGGAATACTTACTTTGACTAATAAAAGTCCATTTTGAATTATTTATTGGACATCATGTTATCATGACTAACAGTTTCCTTTCTGGCTTAAGGAAATTAAATTTCATAGATTGAATTTCGTTATGGGCAGTGGCCCAAATAATAATAAAACGTGGCCCAAAAGAAATTTGGCCCAACTAGGACATATGCTCCCTTCCTCCAGCCCTTTGGTCTCTCTCCCTCACCTCCTCAACTAGGGCTGGCAAATCATGCGGATTGGGTCGTTATCGGGTTGACCCGATAACGACCCAACCCAATAAGGCCAAACCCGAACCCAACCTGTTAAGGAAACCCCAAACCCGAATACGAACCCGACCCGGCACCTCCAAACCCGGACACGACCCGTACACGACCCAAACACGATAGCGACACGAACCGCTTTGGGTTGACCCGATACGATAGCAACACGATATCGACCTGAACACGATAGCAACACGATATCGACACGATAGCGACACGATAGTGACCCAACACGATAACAACACGATAGCGACACGAACCACTTTGGGAGATAATTCTAATTTCTAAACCCTAATCTATTTTTTTATTATTTTCCTAAGTGAAAGTGACCAAATTAAATCTAATAAAAAATAAAAATAATAAAATAATAAAATATTAATTTTTAACAGGTTACCCGCATCCGACCCGCACCCGACCCGCATCCGACCCGAATTTTTCGTGTTCTTATTGGGTCAACCCAATAATGACCCGTATCCAATAATACTTGATCCAAACCCAATTATTTCTTGCGGATTCGTGTCGGATTATCGTGTCGTGTCAAAAATTGCCAGCTCTATCCTCAACACAATCAAAGAAAATAATCCCCAAATCAAGGTTCAAAACAAAGCCCTAATCGCCTACATCTCCCTCTTTCTCTCTCGGCGGTAATTCAGCCGCCCACTACTCAATTTCCGGCCAGCGACGAGCCGTCACCACCACCGACGACTCCAGTGGGTCGAAATCAACCTAGCAGGCGCCGTCGATGGCCTGGTGTAGTCAGCACGGCACAGCGGCGTCGCTGCTGTCTCAGGTATCTCTTCGCAGGACTCCCTCCGCCGGCGCCTTTCGTCACTGGTGTCGCACCGCAGGGAGAGAAGAGGATGCTTCGTCTCTTCCCCTCTCTGCAGATACCCCCGGCCGAGCAGCTGCTTCCCGGTGACGTCTGCACTGCCGTCCGCCCTCGCCGGATCCCGACCGGTAGGTATTTTAAATCTTCGTCTTTCTTCGTTTTCATTTTGTTTTCTAAAGTTTCATCTTTATATTTATGAGTGTAGTTGCTCAACTAACAGTTTTGTGCAGACCCTGAACTAATAACTGGTTATGAGATTTGTGGGGCTGCCATCGCTGTCTCCGGGCTGTCGGGAGCTTATCCGGCAGATTTACACCATGAGATGCGTTTCCCTAACCTATGCTTGCTTTAGTTTATCTATTTTATAGGTTGAAACTTTGAGAAATTTCCCTTACTTGCTGGAAGTTGTTTAGTTGCTTATAGGAATGTGTTTATAAATCGAAACGTGGCTGATATTGCTAAGCTTTAAGCTATAGAAGTTGCTACCTAAGTTACTGAGTTTGAATTGGAAGGCAGCCACGTTTTGTTCTGTTGGTTACATTATGTTATATAGCTCTAAACCTCGTTATACTCGTTTCTTGCTACTGGTTTTCTTGGGGTTTAGCATGCTAAATGAGGTCGCTACGTTGTGGTGCCTCTACATGTTGTTAAGAGGTAGTATGGTTACCTGAATCCGCGGCTGGTTTGCATCAGCTCCTAGATCTTAGCTCCCTTACTCCTTTGATTGTTGTGTTGCTGGAGAAGTTCTAAATGCATGGGAGTGTTCTTAGGTAGAGTGGGGAGGGTCTTTATAGCTAAAACCGTGTACGTAGTGAAACATTAATTTGGTTGTTGCATGTTTTGTTCCCATTCCTCAGCAGGTACTCAATCTATGGCCTTTGCAGCCAGTTTAACCGACTTTGCAGGTGTACAACAAGGGTGGAATGGTGGTTAACTGCAGCTTTGCAAAGCTGCTGCAGTTGTAAGGGCTGGCGTTGCAGAGTGTACCATTGGAGGCTGCAAAATTTGGTTAGGGACGGAAGTGCAGGGCTGCTGTGGCTGTGGCCTTTCCTTAGCTCGTAGCCGCTGGACCTGGGCTGGGAGTGCAGGCTGCTGCACACTGCAGGCTGCCCTGCTGCCCCTTTCCTTTTCTATGAAGCATGTATTCCTCTTTGGTCTTGTTTGCTAGCCTCCCTACTTAAATTGCTTTAACTAATGTGGTTTTGTGTTGTAGGACTTGGAGAGAAATAGTCTATCGCGCGGTCTGGAAAATCTCGGTCCAACGGCCGCTCCGGACATGGGTCGTGAAGTGTGGTATGGCTCAAAAGAGAGGCCAGCGCCTTACCTCTTTATATACCTTCCTTTTGTAGGCATAAATATTTAAGTTTATGTAATAGATATTTTTAGAAAGAATACATATTTAAGTTATGTAATAGATTCTTTTAGAAAGAATCAAGTTCTTAGTATTTTTCTTGTACCGAGTGTGTATTGTTAAATCGGAGAAATAAATAGACGCCAACTTGTTTTAGTTTGATTGTGTATTACTTTTAGATTTTTCCTTCTTTTGCGGATTACAACACTATGAGTTTACGAAAAGAAAAAAAAATTTATACTTCCCTTCCGAGATCAAGATTAGGATTTAGGATTTATTTGTTCGACTTTCTGGTCGTCCATCAGTCAATCAAAAAGTTCTGGGTACTTCTCCTTTATTTTGTCTTCAAGCTCCCAAGTCGCTTCTTCGTGGCGGTGGTGCTTCTATAGAACTTTCACTATCACGATTGCTTTATTCCCCAACTCTTTTACCTTTCGGTCCAGTATTGCTTCTGGCTTTTACTCATAGCTCAAATCCTGGTCTAGCACCATTTCTTCTTGGTGAACTATGTGTTTGGGGTCGAACACATATTTCCTCAATTGTGACACATGAAAAACATTGTGCACGTTTCCACAGCTCGGCGGAAGTGCTAATCTGTACGCCATAGGGTTGAGTGTTTCTAAGATTTTATAGGGTCCGATGAAACGCGGTCTTAGCTTGCCCTTGACGCCTAATCTCGTTATCCCTTTCGATGGGGATACCTTCAGAAAAACTTTGTCTCCCACCTTGAACTGTAGATCGGTTCTGCGAGCATCTGCATAAGATTTTTGCCTATCCTGAGCTTCCTTGATTCTCTCTCGGATCTGTTGGACAATTTCTATCATCTCTTCTACAGAGTCCGGTCCGAGAATCCTTCTCTCACCGACTTCATCCCAGTAGGGCGGTGATCTACATTTCTTCCCATAGAGTGCTTCATATGGGACCATATTTATAGTTGCCTGGTAGCTGTTGTTGTAAGCAAACTCTATAAGTGGTAGTACTGGCTCCCAGTTTCCTCCACGGTCGAGCACTACGACTCTCAACATATCCTCCAATGTCTGGATTGTCCTTTCGGACTGGCCGTCCGTCTGTAGATGGAATGCAGTGCTGAAATTCAGCTGAGTGCCTAGCTCTCGCTGCAGGCTTATCCAAAATCTAGAAGTAAATTTTGAGTCCCGATCCGAGGTAATCGTGACTGGTACGCCGTGTAAGCGTATAATCTCTTGCACATAGATCTCAGCCAACTTATCTAATCCGTATGTGATACGAATTGGTATAAAGTGAGCATTTTTGGTGAGGCGATCTATAATCACCCAGATGGCAGTATTTCCTCGTTGGGATTTTGGCAATCCTGTTACCAAGTCCATCGCAATGTGCTCCCATTTCCATTCTGGAATCTTGAGAGGTTGTAATTTCCCATAGGGTCGTTGATGTAAGGCCTTTACTTGCTGGCACGCCAGACATCTTTCTACAAACGACGCTATGCTTCTTTTCATGCCGTCCCACCAGAATTGCTTCTTCATATCCTGGTACATCTTCGTACTTCCAGGATGGCAGTGTAAGGCGTCTCATGAGCTTCACTCATGATCTCATTCCTGAGTGCCTCGTCATTGGGTACACACAGTCTTCCTTCAAAGGTGAGAGCGTTGTCCGCCTCTTCGCGGTAACTCTCTTATTTTCATGTCCTTACTTTTAGACGAACTTTCTCTAATGCATCATCGCATCTTCGAGCATCGACGATCCTGGCCCTTAAATCTGGTTCTATCACCAAGGTGGCGATTCTACTGACCACCGTCTCCGGTGCTCTTACTACTACCAAGCGCATCTTAGCAAACTCACGGATGAGCTCCTCATTCTGTGTGAGAAAGGTGGCCAATTGGGGCGCAGTCTTTCTTCTCAAAGCGTCTTCTACCACGTTCGCCTTGCCTAGGTGGTAATTTATACCATAGTCATCATCCTTGACTAATTCTAGCCATCTGCGTTGTCGCATGTTCAAATCTTTCTGTTCGAAGAAGTACTTGAGGCTCTTGTGGTCCGTGAAGATCTCACATCGAACTCCATAGAGATGATGCCTCCAGATTTTCAAAGCGTGTACCACTGCCGCTAATTTTAGGTCATGCGTTGGGTAGTCTAACTCGTGTGGCTTGAGTTGGCATGATGCGTACGAAATCACCTTACCATTCTGCATCAGCACGCATCCGAGTCCGACACTTGATGCATCCGTATACACTACGTAACTTGTTCCTGGTTCTGGCACGGCTAGAACTGGCGTTGTGGTCAGCTTTTCCTTCAACTGTTGGAAGCTTGGTTCACACTCTAGCGTCCTATCGACCTTAACTCCTTTCTTGAGTTGTTGAGTCATTGACCTTGCTATTTTGGAGGATCCTTCAATAAATCTCCGGTAGTACCCGGCCAGTCCTAGGAAACTCTGAATTTCATTTGGTGTAGTTGGTGACTGAGATGATATGACTGGTTCAAGTCATTCATTGCATGATTTATTTCGTCTGGCTGATGAAGCCATTCCTCATCTTAGATTTCATTGTCAGCTATAGAGCCCTAAAGCTTGCATCTATCGTAATTATAGCCATTGAGCTAGCGGATTGACCTTAGGACCTCTCGCTTAGCTGGGGTAGTCTACTTTCATAGTTTTCAAGATACTTTTGTGCTTACCACGATCCTTTTGTCATGATTTAGCACAGACTTTTTCCTACCCGTGCTTATCGTTGAATATTGGAATCGTGCAGCAGAGGTGTTGGCTTCTTTCTCCAAACATTGCTGACTCTATGCTCTTTTGTTCGACTGAGCGATTCGTGGTCCAATAATCTAGCGTGACTTTCCAAAGTGATCTAGATCTCATGTCTAGATTAACACAAAACTCTATCGACAGTTCCTTTCTAGGCCGCTTAATTGGGGGTGAGGCTTAACATATCATAAAATATCTCTTCGCACTGTGTTGCTAACGTTTTGCCTTGCTCCATGTCGTAGGACTCCATATCCTTTTCCTCGCGATAACTCTTTAAAAAAATTTCAATTTCTCTCCTTCGTAGCAGGGATGGTGAGGGTAGTGGTGCTATCACGCGTTCTTTTTCTCGAATGTCTCTCCAACCTGTGGCTCTTCCTGGCCACCTCTCAGACGAGTTCCTCTGGTTGACGAAATTTGTTTCGCCAAACATAAACTACGAATGTGCTCGGATTCCCTCCACGATTGTCATTACATAACCATGATTGAGTCATCACTTCTTGTGGCTCGCTTATCTTACTCGTGATAAACATTTTGATCGACCAATTGTTTATGTATGTATAAAGGTCTCGTACATCATCATAAGTCATTTGATCTATGTACATTCATTATCATTTATCTTCTCAAGGCTAGTTACCTTTCTACATAACATAATATTCGATCTCCTACCAGCTTGTTACAAGCGGTACGTAGATGTGAAATATTTAACGTTTTGTGTTGTCGGTTATGCGACGCTTCTGGTTGGTGTATCATTTTCTACACGTGTGTTAATAAAGACTTATTCATCATGCGTATCTAAACGAAATTGAGACTATGCCTTTCCTGATAGTCTTGTATCAATAACTCGATGATTAATATAACAGTCTTAACTTGGATAGGAATTTATATCACACAGAAGAAGTATGGCTGAAAGTTTGAAGGGCTCCAAAATATCCAAGGGCAAGAACAACATCCCTTATTCAACTCATATGAATTTTCATCATCAGTGTGACAATTAACTTTGAAGGCCAGTACTGAGTTCATTCAAGAGCTACGTAGCTCAACTAGTTTCAGATGAACCCATAGAAGTTGAGGCTCACCCCTGATGGGAGCTAGAAAGAATCATGAAATAGGTCATGAAAACTGGATAGAAATGAATTAACTGTAAATTTCCATAGTAAGCTGCCAAATAGGACAGTACAGTTGTCCAATTAATTTGAAAGGATCTGAGCATCAAGGATAGTGGTTCAAACATGTTACCAACTAAGGTGATTAGCCGCGAAAAATTTAGAAACGTAGGGGATTGCAATGAAGGAACATTGATCATGTTTTAAAGACATCTTGATATGGAATAACAAAATCACATCAATGATTTCATAGGTTCATTAAAGGCACTACACTGAAATGAACTATTTAGAAAAAATCAGCTAGATCAAACTGTTGGGGTTTGGTGCCCCTTGCATAGCGGAAGACATGCATTCACAAATAAATCATACATATGGATCTATTTGACCGATTATGGGATTAATTGATTCACATGTTAAACATTGAATTGCATACAAGAACGCACAAAAATCATGCTTAAGGAATTAAAATCCTAATTCATGATATTCTACGGTTTAGGATTACCGATCTGATTCTCTAAAGAATCGACGATTGCTTGCGCCTTCTCCACGTGATGTTCTTCGACTCAACCACGAATCTTCTAATCTGTATCCCAAACTCAGAATCTGACCTTTGGGTGGGCAAAGCTTGCTAGAATCGAAAAGGGCTTGATTGAAAAGGAGACAGAATACCAGTTCTATCAAAAACTGTTTTTTTTCGTCCACTCCTAGATGGAGCACGAAAATTCTAGGTTAATTAACGCTAAATCTCTCTTCTAATCTCCTTTCAAATCTCCTTTTATATTGAGTTATAATGGGCCAGATTAGGGATCCATGGAGGTTGGACTTGGGCTAAACCTGTTGGACTTTTACTAATTAAATTGAGCCCCAATTTAATACAAGTCCGACAGAATATTATTATCAGCCACTACAGTAAAATAATATTGACTTCCCGTCCAATCCCAAATTACGAGTAATCCGAGCTTTATCTCTTTAATTTATTATTTCCCATGTTTAAGATATAAATATCCATTAATTAATTTAAGCCTGGTATTTGACTTTAATTAATTAATATCTTTTTCCAATAGTTGTCTAGTTCAAAATCTTTATTTATTATTCTGGAATAAATTCCAACCGACCGAGTTTCTGAATAATAAAACCTTTTTCGAACACCTCTTGAGGATATTATCAAACTGGACTCACCCAGCACACGATTCATTGCAATAACAATACTAGCACCTCTAGACATTGATCATCACTACCCAAGATACCAGGATTCTTGGATTGCGAAAAATCCGCCCCATTTGATAAATCAAAGTAGTGCATAATCAATATCGTATGCTCAATGTTATGTCAACAATGATTAAGAAATAACAATCACCGAGACCTCGTCTTTCATTAAATAGCAAGAAAGACTTATCTGAACTGTTAGATCCTTCAGTGCTATACCACACCAGTGTCGTTTATTTCCTAAGGTAAGGAAACATGCGGACTGACACTGCAACCTTTCACGATAGGTAGCCAAAGCCTATCTAGGTTGTGAAATTCTATTTCTCATCTACAAAGAACTGACTGCGTCACCTTCTGTGAACGTCGTTCACGACCAGTCTACTATGTAGAAGAATTAGACTTGTTTGCTTCTTATACATTTAAATATTTGAGAAACATCTTATAAATGCACAAGCAAACACCAATGCGATAAAATTACTTCTTCTCGCCTTGGGTTAAAAGTGGATTGTAGAGTTTATTGTATACAAGAAATTCTATCCGTGCAACATGCTCGAAATATGCTTTTTAGTATACCAATCCTAACAATCTCCCACTTATACTCAAAATCATGCTTTCGAGTATACCCACTGCCAAAACTCTCCCACTTATACTCTAAGCAGGTCTCGGGCCACGATACATCGAACTATCATACTTTTCACCTCATGTGTAAAACATGTTGCCATATAGGCATTTTGTGAAAAAATCTGTCAGGTTGTTCTCTGATGATATCTTGGAAACCATAACGTCTTGCTGCGCACTTAGTCCTTAATTAATTTCTTACTTCCTCTCTTTGTGATTGTGTAGCCTTATCAGCTCGTGTTTCCCTCGAGTTAGACACATGGCTAGGGTAACCATAATAAAATATAATACTCATAGGCATACTCGGAATCACGGTCAAAGCTATTAGAAAGTTACTGAGATGAACAACTATCTTAGTAGTTTCCGATGAAACCACACTTGTAATTTTTATGATGGAGTCTATGATTTGATCAACACTCCTTCATGTCTCAGTATTCAACTCCTAAAGTGAACACATAGTCAGAGGATGACTCGATCACCGATCAATTATAAAATCGAGTCGATGTAACCTAAAGGACATAACATGGATGTCTGGTAAACTAGAGCATACCGTTTAGTCTTTTTCAAGCACTATAGTATATTCTTTACCAATCCAATGTCCTTAGCCATGGTTAATATGATATCAAGCTTCTATGCCAAAAGCAAAGCTAATATCTAACTTAATACACATCATAGCATAATCGAGACTTCCAATTACGGAACTTATCTCATTCCTCTTGATCTCATTCAGTGTAGTAAAACACTTACTAGAGACAAGATAATTCCATCTAGAAAAGTAAAACATTTTCTTGGAATTTTCAGTGCTAAAGTGTCTAAGTATTGTGTAGATGTAGGATTCTTTAAGAAACATAACATTCTTTTTCTAGCAATCTAATGACATAGATGCTTAGAATTTAACTAGATTATCTTAAATCCATTATCCTTAAACTGGGTAGACGGCCAGTTTGCTATGCTAGATAACCCTCTTAGTTGTTTATCAACTTTTATAGATGTCATCATCGCAGAGTACCAAGAATACCATACATAGTGCACTTTCAACTTTCGTGTACTTGTAGCTTTGTTAAGGGCACTGGTCAAATTCAAAAGATTTGACAACGTGCATGAAACACATGTTCTATGATTTAGATGCTTTCCTAACACCATAAATGATCTATATAAGCTTCCAAATCACGTGTTTCTTGCCATTTATTACATTACCATTAAGATGTTCCATGCATATGATCTCCTCAACATTTCTATTAAAGAAAACTGTCTTGACAATCATAGTACATACATCCTAATTTATGTAGGCTACAATAGACAATATGATACAGATCGACTTAGGCAGAATGTCATGCGAGAATATAATTCTCTCTTGGTATAACCCGTTCAGCCATTATTCTAGCCTTTTAAGATCTTTGTTTACACTTGCAGATCCACTAGCTCCCACTGGCTAAAATAGTCTATGGGTAGTATCGCAAGTCTTGCAAACATTCTTGTCTATTTAAGATTGTTATTCAGAATCTATCATCTTATCAAGAATGATTATCTGATGAGTCAATGTGTCCTTGTAGTTACATGGATTAGTTCAAGTTGATCTAAGACTAAGTCTAAAAACTCTCTCAGGCCCATGAACTTATTATGTTCGCAAAGAACGCTCCTACTACGACATGACTCTTACAATCCTAGGTACAAATGTTGATTTTCTTAGTTTCTTGGTTAAGATGGAAAATAGATATTCTCATTATTTTGAGAATTATCATGCTTGTTAGGCTTGTAGTTCTTCACATAATCTTCATCAAAGAATCTAGTATTCGTGTAAACAAACACCTATCTTGCCTTGAAGATTATAGAACCTGTACATTTTCTATCATTTGGGATAACCTTAAAACATATCTCAATACACAACTCCAATTACTTGGATACCTTTTCCAAAACATGTGTTGGAATAACTCCACACCTTGAGATGTGCTGAACTAAACTTGCCTCTAGTCCACAACTCGTGTGTAGTAGAAGGTATTGATGTTATGGTAGTTTCTTTAAGGTATAACTCGTTGTTTCCAATGTATATCCCATCAATGATAAGGTGTTATTGAGTAAAACTGTTCACTTATCGAACTTGTCTTCGAGAGACTTCGATATCTTCTTATATGACTATCTCATTCTTTAGAAGAATGTTTGGAGTAGTCAACTAGGATTTAACTCCCACTACTGATCTTAACTCATTTCTCGTCTCTTATGGTGTAGACCATTGAGACTTGCTAGTCTTTCTATGTTGCATCTCTATAAGTATTCTGAATCCCTTGAACCACCAAAGGATTCTAACTTGTAGTGCATCAACCAGACGTACTTGACTTTCAAGCTATTTAACAAACAAATGTTCATCTCGATAGTGAATTGAGTTAGACAAAATCAGTTTGAACAATTACTAAGTACTTTCTTGGCCTTAAGTTTAAGTGCCATAAATACTTTATCATTCATTGTTTAAGAAGTTAAACTGTATTGTTAAACTCAATCTTGTTGCATTTATATAGTTTAGGTACTATGATGTATAATTTGTTTTTCTATGGTACTATGATAGATATTCGAATCACATTTCCTAATAATGCACGCATTATAAAATGACATCGAACATCGCTTAGTCATAAACAAGTTTAGAGACTGAATATAAATTCATTCTAAACAATAAAGTGAGCATAAATAAATAGCTCTCACTGCAACAACTGACCAACTGGATTAAGATCTCTCGTTTAGAAGTTGCATTGTTATCTAAGTCATTGTCCTTCTTTAAAAGAGGTCAATCCAACTTACAATGTATCTTCTCTTTGCATTTTCACCAAAATATTTCTTGTCTTTCTTGCTTTTAGAGACATCGATGGCAATTCAGCTCTTCCCTCTTTCCATTACTAGTCTTCTGTTCGATTGAACTAAGACATTGGAAAGATGCAGCTTTAACGAATTTGCCATCTATCATGTTATCTTCCTCTATTATTAGTAATAAAGTGAATATCATGTTGAAGGTTTCCAACTTTTAAGTAGCAACCTTCGTATAATCACTTCCTATTACATTTGGTGATGAACTAAGTATAGAAACTATTTGAGTAACTGAATCAGAAGATTCCTCAAAACATTCTATCTCTTGCGGATATTCCAATAGAATCTGGACGTCGTCCTTATTGGATATTCCTCTTTCATCAATATAAACCAAGACGTGTCTTACTACTTAAAAGAAAGTAGTTTGACCTTCTATCTCAAAGAACTTGTCAAGTATATGCATGAACTGCATTCTTGAACTTTCTTTATAGAATTTTGTCAAGGAAATAGAGGACATGAATTGGTGAGTACAAACTTTAATTTTTCAGCAATGAGATCTTATCCATTTTACATTTCCAGTCTACATAATTTTGGCCTTCGAGTTTGATTTCTTTAAGGTTCGCAGACATTATTAAGAATTTTTGGCTGAGAAGAAATAAAACAATTTATCACATACTATGATTGATACATAATCGCAAACATCCACAAAACAATTTATGTATCTCGCAACTGTGAAAACCAAAATAAGTACGCCTCTAGGGAGGTCATACAAATTCAGATTCCAATAATTTCCTGGTCACAATACCGACGGATAGTCCAGAGACCACTAAGGTGGCATGGCCGCCAAATATTGCCTAAGCTTTTACCCTAAATATTAGCATCTAGAAATTTCATTTCTGTTTGATACTCCTTCTAGGGAAGGTCGTACGCCACTAACAAAATTCTATAGCTATCTTATAAATATGTTTAAACATATGAACTTGCAATTTCACAGGATTATGGCTCCCACTAGGGTGGGTCGCAATAATATTAGAAACTCGCTTTTAGTTTAAACAATTTACTATTAAGAAGTTTAATCTTATGAACTTGCTATTTCGTAGGATTATTGCTCCCACTAAGGTGGGTCGCGATAATATTATAAACTGCTTCATATATAGACCAATTTATGGAGACCATATAAAACACACTGTTGTAATTATCGCTTAGTCAATTTAAATATGGTTTTTGCATAATTATCACATAAGTAGATAAGGCAGATAATCCACTTAAAACAGATAATCACCAAATAAACAGATAAATCCATTTAATTCATGGTAATTAATCTCACTGGATAATTATTGGAATTAAATAATTAATCCCTTATCTTATCCAAAATAGGAATTTCGGATTTGTTAAGATTTATCTTGAATAATGTTATTCAAATTAATTTAGGATTTATCTAGATAGAGTTGAATCTGTCTAAATCCTCTTATGATTATTCTAGATTTTACATGGATAAAATCAAATCCTAAAATTTAAGATAATACTGACCTTGAATTATCATTATCTAAATCATACAAGGATATTTCAGGATAGAAATAAATCTCTCCAAATCCATAAGATAAAGATAAAATCCAATCATTCTAAGATTTAAGCAAATCTTAGATTATTTAGAATTAGAAACTAGAACATATCATATCGATTAGGATTTATTCTAGATAAAATTAATTTTATCGAAATCCCATTAGATAAATGATTATCTTGTATTATCTTTATCCAAATTTATCTAGGATATTTTCTAAATAGAAATAAATCTATTTATATCCATAAAATTAGGATAAACTAGAATTAATATTAATTTAATTCAACTAGGATATAACTAGATAGAACTAAATCTATCTTAAATCCAAAAGATAATACAATACTGGATTAATAATTATCTAAATCTACTAAGATATATTCTAGATAGATATAAATCTATCAATATCTATAAGATATAAATAAATTTAATTATCTAAATCTACTAGGATATTTTCAAAATAGAATTAAATCTATAAATATCCACAAGATAAAGATAAAATATGGATTTTAATTATTCCAAATCTACTAATATATATTTTCGATAGATAAAAATCTATCAACATCTACAAGATATAGATAAACATAATTAAAATTTATCTAAGTCTATCCAGGATTTATTCACATAGGGTTAAATCTATATAAATCCATAAGACAAAATAAAATTAATTATGATCCAAATTTACCTAGGATTTATCTAGATAGATGCAAACCTATCCAAATCCATAAAATAAGGATAAAATTCAAATATAATTAATTATTTATCTAGTCTATCTATGATTTATTCACATAGAATTAATCTATATAAATCCATAAGACAAAATAAAAAAATTAATTATTATCATCCGAATTTAACTAGGATTTAACTAGATAGAATTTAATCAATCCAAATACATAAATTAAGGATGAATTCCAACTAATCCATAATTCAACTTAAATTAAATTTTAGATAATGCAATCAAAGATATACTAAAATCTTATTCTAAATCTTGAACTATTTCCAAAATTGAATCCAAGGATTTGGAAACCCTAATCAATTTTGGAAAGTGAAGTTATGGGACGAGGCAATGCGACGTCGCATGGATAAGACCTGCGCGAGCATCGCGCATAGGACAAACCCTAATTTCGTGCACTATTGGGGATGCTCACGGAAGGACGCCGCTGCTGCCCAACTTCGATGCTGCTGCGTCGCCGTCGCTGCTCTCGCGTCGCCTCCGACAGCCCGCTTGGCACTGCCGCTACGTTGTAGTCGCTGCCCCTGCCCCGCCGGACTCTCACTGACATCCGCAGCCGCTGCTGCTCGTCTCCACAGAGTCTGCCGGACAGCGGTGCTGCTGCTGCAGCGGTTATCGCACGCCTTGCACTCGATTTGCGGTGCTCCCATGTTGCGAAGCGAATTGATTTCCCCACGAATTGATTACATATATATTGATTAATCATGTTCACGCCAATTCAAAAAAGAATAAAAAACAATCAATTGTTTATTCAATCACCCAATGATCGCTCAATTGAGAAATCGTCACTCAATTTACGTCAGCATCAAGGAAACCATGTAATCATCGCATAAATCAAAACAAGTATTCAAGCAATTAAATAACATAAAATTAATGTAACGCCCTACGTTTCGAACCCTAATTTTCGAACCCTAAAATTTTGCATTAAATGTTTTAATGCCGTGAAGTATGTGGATTAATTGACGAGTGAATTAATTGCTTGATTTCTATGCGACCTAATTTTGTTTTGAAGTTGAGAGGTGGAATAGTCAATCTTGTCGAATTGATGACGTGGCCTTAATTAATCGATGCGGAATGAAATATAGCCGCAAATTATATTTTTATTTTGGGGAGTGAGATTTTAATAGGATCATCAATAATTGCCTTACCCATTTTATTGGAATTTTCGACCACTATGAAGTTATGGAGAGGAATTATTTTCTTGGATTTAATTATTTGCTTGGGATAATTACCCAATTAAATCCAAAGCCTAATTATCCTATTTCTTGATGAAAGAATCGGCCCCTATTATTCCTAAGGAGATTTCAAAATCTCTTAACTTGTGGGAAAAGAAATTATTCATTATTTATTTTGATCTCTTAATTATTTCATTCCATGTTTAATTGGAATATCCTAGCAAATCTTGCCTCATCTTATTTTATTCAAGATTTGGAAATTATTCCTTGTGGAAGGAATATTTCACACGTCTATTTCCATTTATTGTGGGAGGATTTTTATTAATTTTCTTGCTCCGTATTATTTTATTCTGCTCCGTGAAAATACTAAATTAAATCAATGGCTAATTAAATGGCCATGATTTTCGAAATATTCTCCCTTATTCTCCCTCATTATTCACGCCAATTCCCTTCCCCCAAATCTCTCAAATCTTAATTTAAGTTATTCTCCCAAATCTTTAATTAATTATGGGATATTCTATTACTTAAGTCTATAAATAAAGACTAACTAAATCCCTAAACCTAGCACACAATTCACACGCCTACTTGCTTCAAATCACACGCCCCCTCCCTCTTCTTCAATCTCCCACATTTGTTCTTCCACTCTACCCAAGATCCTTTCGAATTTCCAAGAGATTGTTGAAGAATCAAGACTTTTATTCGTTCCTATCGTTTGTTTCGTCCAAGAGAGGTAAAAATCGGACCCTATTCTTCATTCCTCTCCATCTAAACATTTTTTTGTTCCCTCATGCATCTAGTGAGGGTAGGAATTTCAAATCTAAGGGATTTAATCGGTGGGAATTTGTGTTTGGATGTGTGATTGCTTTTTGAATGAAATTGTTTGATGATTTAATGAATCTATGGTGAATGATATATGTTGTTGCGAAAACATGAGTATAAGGACTCTTTTGAGCATGTTTGTGTGTTAAAACCATGAGAAGGTTGATTTTGAATAAATAGGGATAAACCCTAATTCGAATTTTTAAAGGCATGAAAAGCTGTAAGTTTGGACAGTATGTTCCGACATGTATTTGACCGACCAAATCAACTCAGATTTAATCGATTCTTTTTCTTAAGTGAACTTCATGATGTCTTCTGTATTGTGTGCGAATTTCAACTCATTTGGACGAAAGATGAATTTATGGTGAATTTTTAAAGTTGACTGCGTATTTCTGGCAGAAAGTGTTTTCTCGACCAGTGAGTTACGTTTTCTATTTGACTGACCTAAAAACGTTATTTTAACATGATTTTTAAACTGTAAGTTATTTGATGAGTCTACTGCGTTGTGGTAAAATTGTAGCCCCAACGGAAGTCGGGTGAATTTTTAATAATTTTTATAAAATGGTTGTGCAGTGCTGCCAGATTTCTACCTTTACAAAAACACTATGTTGTTATAAGTGATATACATGATTGATATATGTGATGACATGATGTGTTGTTCAAAGATGGGTGATAAGGCTAATTTCATGCATGGGTCTAGGGATTTAATTCGTGATTTTACTAGGACTAACGCACGTTTTAAGCCAGGTGTGTGAAGGAATTCGCCAGGTCCAGGAAAGAAGACCAAAAAATCACAAGGTCGAGGAACTGGCGATTTAGTGAACGATTATGAAGAGAATTGCTCGACGGAGGAAGCTCCAGAGTTGAAGGATAGAATAGAGATTTCTACGAAGACTCAAGGGCTATTTCCGCATCTATAAAAGGCAGAAGCATGCAAGCTGGAGGGATCTTCCCGGGGGAGACCTCACCACAGCCTGTTGCTTAGTTCACTTTCCCACACACACACTTGATACTAGTTTTGAGGAGATCTCAGTTCGCACGTCCGGGTTTCATCTTAGCTTCTGATATGGTGTAACACCGCTCTTGTTAGGAGCGAAGAAACAATTTATTTTCCGCTTTCCGCATTTTGCTTACTCTACCGAGCTTCGTTGTTCGAAGCTCGGTTCGCTGTTTTCACCGAATAGTTTCTGGTTTAAATGCAAGTTTAATTTTCCGTTATGGCGATTGTGTTGATTTCTGGTTTGATCGTTTCGCTTATTGAGATTTTGGAGTTTTAATTTGTCGGAGTTGGATGCGTTTCGCAGCTGTTTACTGAGTTATTGCAGGTTAATGGTCAGATCTGGGAGATTGGAGTTGGATTGTGGAAGAATTTTGGTTGGATTTGCTGGATTTGTTGGTTGTTGGGTTCGGATGTCTTGGATCCGGAGTGGATCAAGCATTCTGACGTGAATCTGAGTAGTTTCGATCTGATTTTCATGCTTAGTTTACGTGATTTTCTTTCATTCCGTCTAGTGTACACAGATCTGATGTGTTTCCGAGTTGCAGCAAGATAACGACGACCAACTCTCTATATTCTGTTCGAATCTCGCTTTTTGCTCAGTTTGTTAATCTGCAGTTCTTTCCGTACTTGCCATTTTTGGAATTATGGTCCCCACCTTCAGTCATATTCTGTTTAGCTAGATTAGGTAGTTGTTTACACTGTCTAGGAAGTGGTTATGTTTCTTGTTGTCGAAGTCTGAATTTACAAGTTTAACATGTCCTAGGTCTAGCATTTACATTTTCTGCCTAGGTCTAGAGTTAGTTTAAAATTCTCAACCCTTTTGTTGCGTGGCAGCAGCCATTTGTCTGTCCAAAGTCTCTGAGCACTACTTTGCGAGTCCATCTCTGTGGGATCGACCCCACTTCCCTATACTAATTCATAGTAATCGGGTTGAGGGATTTATATTTTTTGAAGGGGAGTCGATGTGTGTCCAACGACCAAGCACTTTATGTTCTCTTAAGTTCCTAGACCTTGTGCTCTAGTGGATTTAAGGAGCGTGGTGTCTTGACCAAGCGCTTGCAGTGATCTATTTCTGTGCACACTCGATATATATAAAACAGAAAACCTCGTCTTCAAATGGCGCCGTTGCCGGGGATGGATGGCGTACTTTGTGTTAGTGCCTAGAGTTTTTGGTGTGAATAATTTTAATTTACTTTTTCTTTCTGTTTTCTTTGTAGTACATGAGCAGGAGCTTCCACCGGAGTAACTCGTCTGGTTGGAAATACGGTCAGTTCGTTTGGAAGATCAAGGATACAGCCTCCACTGTGACTACCAGATCAGGGTTCACGACGGGAGATCCGTTCCCGACTGAGTTTTTGAGTGACGAATCTTGGGAATCTTCAGGACGAACAGATCCGGAGTCCCCACCAGAATCGGAAACAGAGTCAGAAACAGGGGAGGAAGAGGAAGTTGAGATGGCACACGTAGCGGACCCAGATCCAGAAATAGGGTCACTAACGGCTCATCTCGATGGAGAACCAGCACACGCAATAGTGATGAACCCACGTCAGAGATCTATTGAGATCAAAACGAATGTGTTAGGTGTCTTGCCAACATTTTCTGGGCGAAGGAGTGAATGCCCGTACGAGTTTTTGAACGAGTTTAGCAAGTTATGTGGCATTCAAAGGAGGCCTAATGATGCGACAGAGGAGGACTATCGCTTGCGCGCGATTCCTTTCACTCTAAAGGGGGAGGCAAATACATGGTTGTTGAGATTACCCCCGGATTCTATCCGCACCTGGAGGGACTTTAAATTGGAGTTCCTAGATTACTTCTTTCCATCCAACAAGACGAACGCTCTGAAGAAGGAGATAGTGGAATGCAAGCAGGATTACGATGAGTCATTGAGCCAATACTGGTCAAGGTTCAAGGGATTGCTGGACGCATGCCCGAATCATCGGATGATAGAGGCAGAGACCTACTCTCTGTTTTATGAAGGGGCAACTCCCGAGTCTAAGGATTTGATGAACTCCTCGAGCGGGGGGAATTTTACAAGAAAGAGAGGAAGTGAGGCAAGAGAGATTTTGGGAAGATTAATCGACGCCAAGAAGGCGTATGACAGTACGAGGAATGCTGTGAGAAAAGGCTCTGTGAATGCATTAAGGGAGCAGGAGGATGACAAAGTTGAAGCAAGGATTGATAGGCTGGAGAAAGCCTTGCTGAATGCTATCGAAAAAACTAATACAGCCGCACCCAGGGAAACGGCTAAGTTGTTAGGTCCAGCTGATAATCAACCCCAGCAATATTACGGACCTCAGGAAGGTGATTACCAGGCCCAGGCGAACGCGATGGGAAGTTGGAATCCTGATGGAAGTTGGAACCAAGGAAGACAAAGAGATGCACCCTGGAGGAATCACCCGAACTTTAGATGGTCTGAAAACGAGCAAAGCCAGCCAGCACCCCAACTGAGTATACAGTCCGCACCGCAGCCCGAGAGGCAGGGTAACTGGAGAAATCATGAGGGGCAAGGAAATTGGAACAACCGTAATCAAGGAGATCACTCGACCTGGGGAAACAAGAATCAAAATTATCAAGGGAATTCTTATGTACCACCACATCAAAGGAATTTCCAAGCACCTTACCCAGGTCAAGGAAGTAATTTCAACAACAATCCAGGAGGTCAAGGGCACATTCGCCCAGGCCAAGGAAGTGGAACAAACCAAAATATAGGGCCAGGCCCTAGTCAGCCAAGCTCTAGACCAAGGAACCTTGATGAGATGGTTCACGACCTCGTTAGTTCCCAGCAGCACATTCAGAACAATTTACAGTCGAACAATGATGTGGTCCACAAGCTTCAGGATGCGCAGCAAGAACAGAAGGCGGCAATGGATATGTTGGCCAAACAGTTGTCTCAAATAGCTACTTCCTTGAGTGATATGCGGGGAAACGAGGGCAAGATTCCTGCATCGGTCAGACCACCTGACAAAGCCAATATTAGCCAGATCACGCTGAGATCTGGGAAGGAGTACGAAGGGCCGGTCATGAGGTACAGAGAGGTCACGACCCCCATTAAGGATAAGGAAACAGAGGAAAAAACCACTGAATCAAGAAACTCGGTTGAAAGCAACCCTGCAGTTAGAGATGAACTTCAGGCAGGAGATTTAGAGAAACGGCTGCCCAGGACAATCGAACCATTTTTCCTAGATCCAGAACCGGAATTGGTAGAGAAAAAAGGAGTCGATGAATCTTCAGCAGGTGAATGTTCCGGAACCGGGAAACGACCAAAACCTTTCCCAAACCGAGGAGAGGCAAAGAAAAAGAAGGATGAGCCAGTGGATCTTATGGATATTTTTGGGAAACTGGAGATAAATCTACCCTTCTTACAGGCTTTGAAAATGCCAGTTTTCAGCAAGTTCATTAAAGAGTTTATAGCTGGGAAGGCTAGACCTAGTGGAAAAATCTTGATAGGCGAGAATGTGTCCGCGGTAATTCAGAAGCGGAGGATGCCTTCGAAATGCAATGACCCAGGTATGTTCACCTTGCCTATTTCCATCGGCGATGTAAAAATTGAGCATGCTATGTGTGACTTGGGAGCATCCATAAATGTGTTACCCCTGTCCATATACAAGAGGTTAGTGGGAGTAGGTATGGTGGATACGAAGGTTGTGATCCAATTGGCGGACATGTCATGCATCTGCCCTGAAGGAGTGCTCGAGAACGTAATAGTCAAGGTACACGACTTCCTGTACCCAGCTGACTTCCATGTGATTAAGATGAGCGATAATGAGTCTGTAGAGTCTGGCGGAGTATTATTGGGGAGACCTTTCCTACGAACTGCTAAGACTATCATTGATGTCTTTGATGGTACTATCTGTCTCGATTACAATGGGGATAAATATACATTCAGCATAGATGAGGCAATGAAGAAGCCACTTGATGTTGAAAATATGCATTCTGTAGATATCATTAACCCCTTGGTCCAGGAATACCTCGAGACTGAATTAATGCAGGGACAGATTGAGAACTCAGAGATGAGTCATGCTGTTGATAAGGAGGTGGCCAGTTGGTGCCAAGCAATGAATACGAGCAAGTTGTCAGATGAAGAGCTAGCAGAAGCAATTCTGGAATTTTGCACCAAGCCCGAGCTAGCCAGATCGAGGGAGACACTTTATGGGGCAAGCAAGGAAGATCTTCCTGGATCGACTAAGGGGATGACGACTGGAGCTGCAGAAAAGAACCCCCTGCCCCAGGAAAAAGATGTTCCCAAGAAGGAATTGAAAACACTTCCGCCAGGCTTAAAGTATGCTTACCTTGAGGCGAATGAGACTTTTCCGGTGATTATCAACAGCAACTTGATCAAGGAACAGGAAGAGGAGCTGCTGAAAGTCATCCGAAGGAACAAGAACGCTATTGGTTGGACACTTTCTGACTTGGTAGGGATTAGCCCTGATCTGTGCATGCATCACATTCGATTAAATGAAGGAGCGAAACCCTGCAGAGACCCTCAACGCAAATTGAATCCCAATATGAGGGAGGAGGTATTGAAGGAGGTATTGAAGTTGTTATCCCTAGGAATCATTTATTCCATACCAGACAGTGAATGGGTTAGCCCAGTACACATGGTACCCAAAAAGTCGGGAATCCAGGTTGTCAAGAACGACAAGAATGAGTTGGTACCGACCAGGCTAGTCACCGGTTGGAGGATGTGCATTGACTACAGAAAATTGAATGAGGCAACCAAGAAAGACCATTTTCCCCTTCCGTTCATTGACCAGATGCTGGAGAGATTAGCAGGCAAGCAATATTTCTGTTTCTTGGACGGATATAGTGGGTATTTCCAAATTTACGTGGACCCCGAGGACCAGGAGAAGACAACTTTCACGTGTCCGTTCGGAACGTATGCATATCGGAGAATGCCGTTTGGCCTTTGCAATGCACCATGCACCTTTCAACGATGTATGATGAGTATTTTCTCAGACCTGCTGGAAGATTGCATCGAGATCTTTATGGACGACTTCACTGTGTACGGGGACTCATTTGATTCATGTCTGGCGAGCTTGGATGTAGTGCTGAGAAGATGTCAAGAGAAGCACTTGGTTTTGAATTTCGAGAAATGCCACTTCATGGTCCCTGAAGGAATTGTCCTGGGGCATGTAGTATCGGAAAGGGGCATACAGGTGGACCAAGCAAAAGTGGACGTGATATCGAAACTGCCCCACCCGACAAATCAAAAGGAAGTGAGGGGATTCCTAGGTCACGCAGGATTCTACAGGAGATTTATAAAAGATTTTGCCAAAATTGCTCAGCCACTCACTCATCTGTTGCATAACGATGTTGAGTTTGTTTTTAATGAGGAGTGCATTAAGGCTTTTCAGCTGCTGAAGGACAGATTAGTATCTGCCCCCATCATCAGAGCACCTGATTGGGGTTTGCCGTTTGAAATCATGTGCGATGCGAGTGACTATGCAGTAGGGGCGGTGCTAGGTCAAAGAGTTGATGGAAAAAGTTACGTGATTTTCTATGCGTCAAAAACGCTAAATCAAGCCCAGAAAAATTACGACACCACGGAGAAGGAAATGTTGGCAGTCGTGTACTCTTTTGAAAAATTTCGACCATATCTGCTCGGGTCGAGGGTGATAGTCTTCAAAGATCACGCTGCGATAAAGTACTTACTGGCAAAGAAGGAGTCTAAGCCAAGGGTGATCCGATGGGTGTTACTGTTACAGGAGTTTAACTGGGAAGTCAGAGACAAGAAGGGGACGGAGAACAAGGTGGCTGATCACCTGAGTCGCATTTACCAAGGTGAGACGGATGAAGCAATACCTGATGCGTTCCCGGAAGAACATCTTTATTATTTTAACGATTCTCCTAGACCTATCAATTGGGAAGAAGTAATGGCAGCAACAGGTCCAGGAGATGCTGAAAAAAGGAAATGCCAGGCGGATGCAGAGCCATGGTTCGCTGATCTAGCAAATTACTTGGTCACTAGAGAAGTGCCCAGTTCCGACGAAATTTCCCGGGCCCAGAAGATGAAATTAAAAAGTGAAGCCAAATACTACTTTTGGGACGATCCGTATTTGTGGAAAATGGGAGCTGACCAGGTAATTAGGAGATGCATTCCGGAGTGGGAGCAAAGGGATGTGCTGAATCATTGCCATGCTTTGGCTTGTGGGGGTCACTTTGGACCTAGGAAGACTGCAAGGAAGGTTCTAGACAGTGGTTTCTACTGGCCTACATTACATAAGGATGCATTCGAATTCTGCCAGAATTGCGAAAGGTGTCAGCAGATTGGAGGAATTTCTAGAAGGGACGAAATGCCACAAGTTCCGGTGATTGTTTGTGAGATTTTCGATGTTTGGGGTATGGACTTTATGGGTCCATTTCCATCTTCATATGGGAATACATACATACTTGTGGCGGTGGACTATGTTTCGAAATGGATAGAGGCAAAAGCTACGACCTCCTGCGAAGCTGTGGAAGTAGCCAAATTTCTGCGGTCTAACATTTTCAACAGGTACGGGATCCCTAGGGCTGTCATCTCAGACCAAGGAACCCATTTCAAGAACCGTACAATAGAGGCTCTCATGAAGAAATACGGAGTCCACCATAGGTTGTCTACACCTTATCATCCTCAGTCCAATGGCCAGGCAGAAATATCAAATAGGGAGATAAAGGCCATTCTCGAAAAAATGGTGAACCCGTCTAGGAAGGATTGGAGTAAGAGACTGGATGATGCATTATGGGCTTATAGGACAGCTTATAAGACGCCTATTGGTATGTCACCATATAGGTTGGTATTCGGAAAAATGTGCCACTTACCCGTGGGAATCGAACACAGAGCATACTGGGCGGCAAAGAGATCAACATGAATCCGCAGGCTTGTGAAGAAGAGAGGAAGATGCAGCTCCAGGAACTGGAAGAGTTACGGCTTGAGTCTTATGAATCTGCCATGTGGTATAAGGAAAAAACTAAGCTTTGGCATGATAAAAATCTCCGGGTCAAGGAACTCAGGGTAGGACAGAAAGTCCTTTTGTTTCAATCCAAGCTCAAGTTGATGCCTGGAAAGTTAAAGTCTAAATGGATTGGGCCTTACATCATCATGGGACTTCGAGCAAACGGAGCAGTTGAAATCCAGGGAAGTGCACCAAACTCCATACCTTTTCTTGTCAATGGACATAGGATAAAGGTCTTTAGGGATAGCTCAGAGTTGTGTGTAGTGGACGAAGTGCCACTACGCGCACTCTTTGATATCACCTAACCAGTCTAGGAAGGAAGTGTTTTTAAAATATCTCCTGGGTCTAGTAATATAAAGTTTAACCATACCCTGATCCAGGAAATTTTGAGAACACTTGACAACAATTTTGTAAATATTTAATTGCTTTCTTTAAATCAAGAAAAATCCAAACAAATAAAAAAATTTTATTCTTCCAAAAATATTTTCGAAACACCAGACCCATCGGGAATGTTTTTGATGCTGTCATATCCTAGACCCGGGGAGTTTGGCGTTTCATATTTGTTTTTTTTAGTTTGATGTTTTCTTTTTGTGCGTTTTGGCAGAAGGAATTTACTTGAGCAAGGAATTGTGGGGTAAAAGAGTTTTGGAGGGAATTGGCACCGGTCCGGATTTCAAAGAGCACTTTATGGGGAGGCGTACGGTCGCTAGCGTCACCACCTGCACCCGCCTGCAAAAGGAAATTGTCCTCTCCAATGCCTACACTATGATCGGTTTTGGCCTTTTTATTTTTTTTTCATTACTCATTCTCTCTCCAAATATTCTCTCTCCCAAATCAAAAACCCCAAATTTCAATCTCTCTCTAACCCTAATCTGAAAATTTCGCCCAAGTTCTTTTCAAAATTTTCTGCAGAATATCATGGATAACCAACAAGGAACCAGCAGCGCTTCTGGATCCGCCGAGAAGAGTGCGGCGGAGTTCATGAATGAACTATTTCAGAAGTTCGGAGGGGCCGATAAAGCGATGCAAGCGTTCGCGATGTTTGCAATGGGACAACCCATGCCAGCCGTTCCAACAACCACCGTGACACAACCGGAGGTTGTCGAGACACCACCCACTGCTGTACAAGAAACCGCACCGGAGGCTGCTACCATTATTCCAGAAGAAACCACCTCTGCCCAGGACACAGTCCCAGAAACCTCCACCAGGCCGGAGGACGATGCAGTGCCCGACGTTCCAGGATCACCCATTGCGGAGATTCGCGAAGTAGAGACAGATCTGGCCGCGGGACTGACGTTATTGGCCGTAAGTGAACCCAGGTTAGGTTCTGATTCTCAGAAGGAATCCCCTGTTTTAAAGTTTGGAGGTGATGGTGTTTCAGAGGGAGTAAACCTTGATATTCCTGCTGTGAATTTGGTGGAGAGTGTTGTTGGGGGGGTAGATGCTCTTGTTGCGGTAGTTGAAGACACCGCTATTACTGTCAGTAGGGCTGAGGGGGAAACCCCTGTTCTGGAGGCGTCTGTTGAGAGGGATGCCGTTGATGATGATGATGTTCAAGTGGGCGGAGAAGCCCTAAATTCTGAGAAGGATGTAGAAAAGGAAACCCTAGACGTAGTTGGGGGCGATGAAGCCCAATTTACTGAGGAAGTTGTTGATGCGGGAAGGACTCCCGAAAAATCTGTGGGCACTGAAGCCCAACCTGAAGGAAATCTTACGGGGTTAGAAACCCCTGTTTATATCACGGGGGCAACCCCATTGTTAGCAGAGGAAAGTGGAGCACTCGATTCTGAGGGTGCTCAAGAAACTGTCGATGCAGGACTCCACATGATAGTGGATTTAACTGAGGTCTCTGAGGAGGCCGATTCGCAGCTTAATCTAAGGGAAACAAGGAGACGGACACGTCGGAGTATTCTTGATGACATTGCCGTTTCTGCCCAACAAAAGGAAAAGGATACGCTGGACCTAGCGACAGCCGTGTCTGCGCAGGAAGACTCCCCCAGGCCGAGTGGAAGGGAGAGTGACGAAGAGGGGCGCCGCGCGAGGGCTAAGAAGAGGAAAGGGAAACAAATTGCTTCCTCCTCGACCAAAAAGGAGATGGGGAAATCTACTGAATCTCCACTTCCTCCACCCGCCAAGGTACCATACGCCACAGAGCCCGAGAATCCTGCCAGGTCCAGTGATTCCGAGGAGGAGCAAGACGAGGATGTACTGAACTTTGAGCCGACGGAGATTTGGATTACAAACGAGCTGTTAGACAATATGAGAAGATTTGACGATCCAAAACGTGTGGCCATATACAAGGAAAAGAGTGCTGAGGGAAAGGTGGCGAAGTCCGGAAAAATGTACCACCCGGCGGAACTCAAACATATTAGCTCTAACGATGAGTTCAGGGGGTATATAGATGCAATCGGTTTTGATTGGTTACTAAAGCACAGCACTTTCGAAGTCCCAGTCGACGCGGCACGTGAATTCTTTTCCACCTTCCGGTTCAAATCCACCGCCGATTTGGATGCGGATTCCATAGCTTTCAGGCTTTTTAATGAAGAACATAGGATGAGTATCCGGGAGTGGACGCTGCGGATGGGCTTGCTAACGAGAACAGAAGATGATGAGGGCCTGTGGAACGACAGAATGGTTGGTCCGCCGAAGTTGACGCCAGGATTTCAGGCACAAGGTGCGTGGGAGTTCTTGACTCACTCAAGAGTGGGTCAATTTAAAACAAGTTGGTCGAAGGCACACCATATAGAAAATCGGGTCCTGCGATTCACCCAAACTTTTGTTAGCTACAACTTGATGGGCACTGCCAACAACGCCCTGACGACCGCCGACCTATACTTTACGTGGTGCATGGCCACAGGAGTACGAGTTCATTTGGGTTATTGGTTAGCCCAAGCCTGCCATCAAGTCACCTCCAACCCGTCCCGGCATCTGTACACGTGCCATCTTCTCGGGGCCTATTTGCAGCGCAACATTGTAATTAAAATCAGCAAGGCCTGCCGTGTAGTAAAGATGTGCTCAGCCCCGGAAGTCTTCAATTTCGACTTTTTTTTCAACAAGGGGTTGCTGATCGCCCGAGGGAAGGAGGTGTGTTTTTATGAGGTCGGTAAGTCAGAGGCACAAGTCAAGCAGGAACCCGATGGTGTGGAGGTAAAGGATCAAGCCACTGAGGACGAAGTCAGGCTGATGGTTCAGGGAGTTCAGAAAGAGGTTGAGGAGGTAAGGAAAGGAATCGACGGGGTACGCAAGGAAATGACTGAGATCCGAAGGGAATTCGGAAAAAGCAGGGAAGAGGCCGCAGTCCTAAGGGGACGAATCACCGATTGGGTGGCTTCGTCAACAGAGCAAACCAACAGGATGGCGGAGGGTGTTGCTTTGATGACGACCATGCTGAAATGGCTGCACAAAAAGTTCCCGGATGCATCAGAAACTATTCCTGGGTCTAGCGGCAACATTACAACGCTAAGTCCAGGAAGTGTATCCGCGCAGAAGCCATCACAAGGCCCGAGGCCTCACATCACCCCCTCTTCCGCTAGACCCGTGGTCCTGAGGACAGCCATACCCCGACCTGCTGATGACAGACCAGTGAAGCCGGAGATGCCGGCCAGGAAGAAAGCAAAGGTGACCCAGCCGACGGTGCCACCAAAGTTTGGCTCCCACGGGGGCCAGACACCGAATTGAATTTCCCCTCAAACCCAAGTAACTTTTTCTTTCTTTTATTTAACAGTTCTTTCGTTTTATTTCTGTTTTACCTGTCAGCATGCTAGGTTCTGTATATATGTGTTGAACCCTTCCACTTAGACCAGGCATTGGTCTAAGTGTGAGAAGGGGTTATATGTCATAGCATGTTTTGTGTTGTATATTGTTCCTTCTCCCACTTAGCCCAATGCTTGGTCTAAGTGTGAGAAGTTTGTGTTTTGTTGAGTTCGTTTCATGTCGCCACTAACTGGCCTGCTTTCCACTTCATACGGATTGCTTGGGGACAAGCATAAATGAAGTGGGAGGGGGGACGCAGTTAGTGCAGTTAGTGTCTTGTACATATTCTGTTAGGTCTAGGAGTTTGTAGAAGTTTTTTTTTAGGTTTCGTGTTTGCATAACTGGTAAAATAAATAGCAAAAAGCCCCTTAGGGAGAGTAATTGAAGAGAAAATACATGCTAAATTGTGAATCCTTTTCTCTTAATAAATCAAAGTCAGTTGGATGAAGTGAGAACGATAGAGGATGCCTTAGATAACCCAGTTGTGCAGCCCTACTATAAGAGCGAGTTATAAGCCTATACACTTTGAGCTAACTTGTAAAAAGAATGGGCTACCACTTGATGCTTAGGGAGAAGAGTCTGACGGAAAAAAAAGGGGTTTCTGGAGGTATAAGCTGGACGAAGTCCAGGAAAAGGAGGTATAAGCTGGACGAAGTCCAGGAAAAGGAGGTATAAGCTGGACGAAGTCCAGGGGAGGAGTTTAAATAATAAAACCGGAGGTATAAGCTGGACGAAGTCCAGGAAAAAAAAAATAAAAATAAAAATAAAAATAAAAAAAAAATTTAAGGGTAGGAAGCAGTAGTAACCAGACCCAGGGATAAAAAGGAGACGGTAGGAAGGAGAAACTCTCATAACCCGATGCATCAGTGGAGTAACTTTAACTTAAGAGCGATCCGATCCTAACATCCCTGGTGAGGAATGAGTGATCGAGTGAATCTAACAATTGGGAAGTCAGAAGGCTATCTTGACGAACTGACAACTCGACTAGATAGAAGAAGGGAAGGGGAGGAATCTGAGGCTGTAAACGCTTGGATTGACCTTAAACTTGTGGGGATGGCTGCTAGGAAAATACCAGTTTATGCGCTTATGTGTTTTCTTCTCTTTTGTGATTTTTATGTGTTTCGTGTTGTAGTTGTCTAGGTCTAGGAGTCTGTTTTGTTTGTAGAAAAGTACTTGGAGGAGGGCCGTGCATTGAAATTCGCCTTATTTCTTTTTCTTGTCTTTCATACTTGAGGACAAGCATGGTTTAAGTGTGAGCAATGGGAAAAGGGAAAACGATAGGGACATGCATAATATTAAGTCAATGGTTGTGACTGATAAGATATATACATTATCTAAAGGTGATAACTCGTGCGCGAAGCGTGATAACAAAGGAAAGACAGTAGTTGGTATCTAAACGGTCGAGGTGGGCTTCTTTTCTACCCTACACTATGTGTGGGCTTTCTTTTACTAAACTCTTTTACGTATGATTGTGGAGCTATAAGGGTGGTTTAAAGTATTTATCATGCCGTGATTTGTTTTAACGTGCCTATCTGATGTGGCTGTTGCCACTGTTATATAAATCGATTTCGGGTCCTCGTAGGGCCGCAAACCCTACTTGGATTAGTGTACACCTATGGTAGATCGTGTGCTAGCGTACGGGCTGGCCGGTCTAGTGACCTGGTTTGCGGCCGCATTCCTTGTCATGTATTGGCAGATATGGCTATTGTCTATGGGAAAATGACTGATCAGTCGAATTTTACAATGGGAAATGATTTGAGTGCCTCGGGCCTTTCTAAAGCTAAACCCCGATGGTTACTTACGTATGGCATGATAAACTATATCTTTATTAAAAATATTTTCGGCATAAGTCCACTGAGTATTTTATAAGTACTCAGCCCTGCATATGTTTTCCTTATGTGCAGGTTGAGCGGCGACGAGCGGTTGGCGGTGTTGAGCAAATTAAACGAAATGATAATATTGTCTTGAAACTCCGAGTGTCGTCGTGTCTTCACACATGACTTCACTCTTTCTCTTGGTCGTTTTCCGCTGCGATATTTCTTTTACTTATTAGCAAATGGGCTTGAACTTGAATTTGTTACGTTATTGGATATTTTAAAGTCTTGTTGGATAATGTCAAACTCTTAATCTTTTCCGTGAATATTAATGTCTGGCCCAACTCATTATTTAACCCGAGCCCTCATCTTGTTTTATACTTAATTGCTCGTTTAATATGTTGGTCAAGCCTTATTGATGAAACCCTAGCCTATTTTCCTTGTTATATTTAAGTCTGTTTAAGTCGCGATCGCCCGCATTTATTATACCCTAGAAGGGCGGTCGTGACAATTAATCCACATAATCAGAGCAAAAAATTGGCTCTGATACCAATTGTTGGGGTTTGGTGCCCCTTGCACAGCGGAAGACATGCATTCACAAATAAATCATACATATGGATCTATTTGACCGATTATGAGATTAATTGATTCACATGTTAAATATTGAATTGCATACAAGAACGCACAAAAATCATGCTTAAGGAATTAAAATCCTAATTCATGATATTCTACGGTTTAGGATTACCGATCTGATTCTCCAAAGAATCGACGATTGTTTGCACCTTCTCCACGTGATGTTCTTCGTACTCAACCACGAATCTTCTAATATGTATCCCGAACTCAGAATCTGACCTTTGGGTGGGCAAAGCTTGTCAGAATCGAAAAGGACTTGATTGGAAAGGAGACAGAATACCAGTTTTATCAAAAACTGTTTTTTTCGTCCACTCCTAGAGGGAGCACGAAAATTCTAGGTTAATTAACGCTAAATCTCTCTTCTAATCTCCTTTCTAATCTCCTTTTATATTGATTTATAATGAGCCAGATTAGGGATCCATGGAGGTTGGACTTGGGCCAAACCTGTTGGACTTTTACTAATTAAATTGAGCCCCAATTTAATACAAGTATGACAGAATATTATTATCAGCCACTACAGTAAAATAATATTGACTTCCCGTCCAATCCCAAATTATGAGTAATCCGGGCTTTATCTCTTTAATTTATTATTTCCCGTGTCTAAGATATAAATATCCATTAATTAATTTAAGTATGCTATTTGACTTTAATTAATTAATATCTTTTTCGAAGAAATACTTGAGACTCTTGTGGTTCGTATAGATTTCGCATCTCACTCCATAGAGATGGTGTCTCCAAATTTTCAGTGCGTGCACCACAGCTGCTAACTCCAAATCGTGAGTCGGAAATTTCAATTCATTCGGTCTCAACTGTCGGAAAGCATACGCGATCACCTTCCCATCTTGCATTAACACACATCCTAGTCCTACTTTCGATGCGTCCGTATAGACGGCGAAGTCCTTGTCGGGTTCGGGTACTGCTAGGACTGGTGCTGTAGTCAACTTCTCCTTCAATAGTTGGAAACTCGCCCCGCACTCTGGCGTCCAAACCACCTTAATTCCTTTCTTTAGTAGTTGCGTCATCGGTCTCGCAATCTTAGAGAATCCTTCAATGAATCATCGATAATATCCTGCCAATCCCAAGAAACTGCGAATTTCACTTGGCGTTTACGGCGATTTCTAATTCTGCATGGCCTCGACCTTTGCTGGGTCTACTTGAATTCCATTTGCCGTCACAATATGACCAAGAAAGTTCACTCGAGTCAACCAGAACTCACACTTACTGAACTTGGCATAAAGCTTCTCCTTTCGCAACGTTTCCAACACTGTTTGTAGATGCCATCTATGTTCTTCCTTGTTCTTCGAGTATACCAACACGTCGTCGATGAATACTAACACAAACTTGTCAAGATACTCGTGGAAAACTCGGTTCATCAAGTCCATGAAAACGGCTGGGGCGTTGGTCAGCCCAAAAGGCATCACGACAAATTCATAATGGCCATAACGAGTGCGAAAAACAGTCTTAGGCACATCCTCTCGTCGGACCTTTAGTTGATGATACTCTGATCTCAAATCCATTTTTGAAAATACACCCGCTCCTCGAAGTTGGTCAAACAAATCATAAATCCTCGGCAGTGGGTACTTATTCTTCAAGGTCATCTTGTTGAGCTTACGATAGTCGATGCACATCCTCATCGTGCCATCCTTCTTCTTAATGAACAAAACTGGCGCTCCCCACGGTGACACACTGTGTCGAATAAAACCCAAGTCTAACAGTTCTTGCAACTGTACCTTCAACTCGGCCAACTCCTTAGGGGCCATTCGGTATGGCGCCTTTGATACTGGCGCTGACCCTGGTTCCAAGTCAATGGCGAACTCCACTTGTCTGTCGGGCGGCAATCCTAGCAAAGCTTCAAGAAACACATCGGGAAAATCTCGCACCACTGCCACGTCTTCCACTTTCAACTCCTTTTTTTCCTCTCCATTTAAGTACACAAGATACGCCGGACGCCCTTTTCTTATCATCGTAGTTGCTTGCAAAGCGGAGATTATGGAGGTTCGTCGATTCATGGAGATCCCGTTCAAGATAGTCGGTTCTTCGCTCGGGGCTTGAAAAGAAATCTGTCTCTCTTTACAGTGAATCGTTGCGTGGTTCTCGGTAAGCCAATCCATTCCCAAGATTATGTCTACATTCTCCAAAGGCATAACGTGCAAAAGTTGGGCCACTACTCCTAGTTCTCCTAACACAAACTCTATGTTCGAGCAAGTTCTCACAATATCAATCAATCCTCCAACCGGTGAAGACACATTCAATTTCGGTTCAAGCTTAGCAGTAGAGAGTTCTAAGGCATTCACACATGACATTGAAATAAAAGAATGCGAAGCACCCGTATCAAACAGCACGATAATAGGAAGTTGTTGGAGATTTCCCATACCTGCCAAATTCTCCTTGCCCTTGATGGCTTGGGGTTCCTGCCCTTGATTTCCCCTAAGCGCATATGCCCTCGCTTGCTGTGGGGCCACTTGTCGGATTGGTTGTGGCTGATGTGGGGGCCTCTATCCTTGCCCATTCTTTACTCCACCTTTGTTGTTATTTGGGTACTCCCGAGACATGTTCCCATTCCCGCCGCAGGCATAACACCGAATGCCTCCAACTCGGCACTCCCCAACATGATATTTGGAGCACCGACTACAGTAGGGTGTTCTCTGTGGGTTTCCCCTCTGTTGTGGCACAATCTGGCGCCCATGATTCTGCGGTTGCCGAAAAGTGGAAAAACGCCTCTTGTTGTCAAAAGGAGCTCGGTTTCCCTCCCACTTCCTTTTGTCTCTAAAGTTCGATGGGGCTGCAGACGGTGCCGGATTCGTTGTCCTCTCATTCTTGGGTAGCGCTTCTTCCACATCTAGCGCGCAACCCAACACCTTAGAATAAGGAATTCCCCTGCGACTAGCCACAGCTACCCTTATCTCTGGCCTAAGGCTGGAACGGAACTTCGCAGCCATCTTCTCGTCTGTATCCACCAATTCTGGCGCATAACGAGTCATCTCACATAGGGTGCGGTCGTACTCCGTGACCGTCATATTTCCTTGTTTTAAAGTGTGGAACTCCACTACCTTCGCCCGCCGATAACTCATGGGAACATACTTATTATAGAATTCATCCTTAAACTCCTCCCAAGTAAGCGCCTCACGGCGAGCGGGATCCATGGTCCTCTTCTTTGTTTCCCACCAAAAGTCAGCGGGTCCTGTCAGCTGATAAGTCACGTAGGCCAGGCGTTCCCTATCCGTGCATCCCATAAACTCAAAGATACGCTCAAGGTCGCGTACCCATGCCTCTGCCTTCGGGGGCTCTCCCAATCAGTCAAACTAGGGTGGGTTCTCCTTGCGAAAAGCCTTAATGTACTCCCCTTCGTTTGGTTGGGGTAGAGGTGGTGGTGGAGGTGGGGGTGGATACCCGACACCTCCCTCTGTCTGTTCCCCCACGTTGTTCTCCACATGCGGACCACGTCTACGTCTTGGGGGCATGTTGATCTAAAATACAAGTTAGCATCGTTGTGAGAACATCGTTATTAAAACATCATCACTTTCATGCACGCGTGCGATACGATGCGATAAAACACAAGTACGTAAAGTTATGTGAAAAGTGGAACTTCCATAGATAACGTGGAAAGGGAAAACATAGTACTCGTTTGGAAACAAAAAGGCACTACTGCCATCGTCATAACAACTTAAGAAAACAAAACGACATCTAACTATCCATCGTTATACTCTTCCTCTTCCGGGTCCTCTTCCTCTTCCGGGTCTTCTCCTTCCTCTGGGTCCTCTTCTACGTGATACTCGTCAACCATGCGGAGGGCTTCTTCGATGTCCATGCTATCTTCCACATAATCATCCTCAAAACTCGGAACCATCCCTTCTTGTGGTACTGCTTCTCTTTCTGCCGTGGGTTTAACCTCGATCACGTCTTTGTCTTCCCATACTGTTTCATCTTTCCCTTCTTCTGTCGACGGTGGTCGCTCTGAACGTGAGTCAATCAAAGCACACGTTAGGGCCTTCAGGAAACCTTTCATGTCGCCGGCCATCATCTGGTTTCTTGGTTCGTACCACGTGAACCGACTGGCTGTTGTTTCCATCCAAGACTCCCAATTGTCGGGCATCAACTCAATTAGCCTTCTTATGCCTCCATAGGCCGATACATGGTACCCTCAGACGTCTCGCCATAGGGTTTCAAAATGGGCGACAACCTCTCTCAAGGCTTTGCCTTCCTCTCTCTCATAGTGGTCGTAATCGTATATCGCTTGTCGCATTCTGGCACTATACTGACTACTCTTAAGCGCGGTTCGTTTCGTTCGTACCATCTACGTAAAGACGAAAGTTTCTTTTAAAACACCAAATTGTATTATTGTTTGTTTGAAAAGGTTCTTAAGTTGGTCGCGTAGTTTGAAAGTTTGTCGTTGTCTTAATGTTTCATATCTTTGCATGCCATCGTTGTAGTATTTTAGCGCATAATACACATTTAGAAACATCACTAAGTTCATGCTCACACGTATTCATACCATATCGATATCACCTTTGTACATACAATACATGTCTTAATTATCACATCAATCATACTCGTATTCCACGCAATCATGCTATTACAACATCATATTTACGCACATAGTACATGCTTAAGTTATCAAGCCAATCATGCTCATATATTCATTCCATTACAACTCATCCTTATGCATATCATTCATTCATATGCATAAACTTGTTAAACGTCATATCATATCATCATCCATTTCATGCATCTAACTCACATGCCTTCAACAAATAAAACATACCTCACTTTCATTGGTTGAGCGTGATGCTGTGGATGTTGAGCCTTCATGACACTTCTAGTCAATAAGGGTTCACTAACTTAGACTCAAAGTAAAAGAAGACTCTCGGACCAGAGTGAAAGAACAAAGCTCTGATACCACTCTGTCACGACCGCCCATACAAAGGGGTACCACAACCGCGGCGATCGTGACCGACATGCATGGATAACAGTTTAAAAGAAGACTTAATTAACTTAAGAAAGGAAAACAACCTAGTTTTAAGAAGTTTAAGGTTATAAAAATTTTTTGAGAAGACTTAAGGTAAAATGCTTTTAAAAGAGCAACGGAAAAAAAAATTAGACTTATGAAATAAAACAATTAATAACTAAGGTAAAACAAACATTTAACTTAAATCTCGGAAAACACCATTTTCAAAGGACAACGTAAATACTTGTTTGAAACCTAACACCACCATACATGTTCAAACACAAAATATAAAGAGAAGGTTAAGGTTTTGAGACATAGTTCAAATTATAGCAGCGGAAAAATAAGGTTTAAGGAGAGTCAAGGATAACGCCTATGTATGAAGACACAACGTATCCTAGATACTTAAGCCAGCTCAACATCCACCGCAACATCCCGCTCAACCTGCACATAAAAAAAATAATATGCAGGGCTGAGTACTTGTTGTACTCAATGGGCTCATGCCGAAAACATTTTAATAAGTTATGTCATCCATACCGGTGATCTCGAGTTTTATATAGTAAGAAATATCACGAGAAACACAAAAATTCAAGTCTGGCCAGACAAATTTATCTCCCCATTTTCCACATCAATCCATCAATCACAATCACAGTGCGACGAAAGTGTGGCCACACTATTCGCCCACGAGACCGGCCGACTAGCAAGGACGGCTCACGATCCCACCAGTGTACACAGCCTGATAGGGTTTGCGGCCCTACTCAGACCCGAATTCGTTTCACAACACAACCCTATAGCCTAACGGAGCAAGCTCAGACGAACTAGGCATCAGGCAACAATCCAACAAACAAAAACATGGCATGACATAACAGTTAAACCACCCTTATAACACCACGTAATATTTTCGGAAAATAAAGAGGTTTGAAAAGAAAGCCCACCTCGTTCGCTTAACAATTCACAACCCAACTTATGGAAACTCTCGTTCCCCGAGTTCAGGAATACACAATCACCCTTGTAAATGACAACACAAGTCAGCCTTCCACCAAAAACACATTACTATGCATATCCTAACGCTTCTCTCTCATCGTCTTTCTCAATTACCCAATCCCAACATACGTCACAAAGATGGAAAGACACACCGTAATATATTTCAACTTATCTCACGTGATCACATCATTCAACACGTTCCTTGGACATACATGCATCATATAATACTTTTATACTTGAAAATAAGAGTTATTTTAACAAGGCAGAAAACTGGCAGAACTGTGCGACCGTTTTGTAAAAATCACTATAAATTCACCCGACCTCATATGAAGCTAAATTTTGGTCACAACACGGAAGACACATTCAAGTTCATCCATACAATTTTTCGCACTGAAATCACGTCATTTAGTCAGTCATATCACATATTAAACTCTCTGGTCGGAACATATACTTTCTGACAGCACTGCGCAGTTCATTTGAAAAATTCACCATAAATTCATCCAATGCCCAAAAAGGCTGAAAATTTAACAAGACTCAGAAAAAACTTCCAATTTTCATATAGTTTAAGAATCACATCAATCGGAGGTCATTTGGTCAGTCAAACATAAAATGAAACCTTCCTGGCGAGAACACGAGTTTCTGGTAGATTTGCGCAGTCAACTTCAAATATTTAATAAAAATTCATTTTTCAATAAAAAGGGCTGAAATTCACACGAGACACAGGAAACACCTTGAAGTTTACTCAGTAAAATTTCATGTCAAAATTCGTTCGTTTGATGGGTCAATTACAGATCATAAGTTACTGGTCGTGCACCACAGATTTCAGATTCATAGTTCGAACATAGGGTTTTCATCTTCCATCAAACAAACACCAATTTTTCATGCTCGAAAACACATAATCATGCTTACAAGGTTCTCATACACATATTTGCACATACTCTCACATCATTCACCAATATTCCAATCCAACATCACATGATTTCAATCAAAAACACATAACCATCCAAGTTCTTACGACAACACACTTTCCCCCCCATAAATCTTGCGATCTATTAATCCTACACCCTCTACATGCATGTAGGACTCAAGAACATGGTTCAAACGAAAAGGATGAGGAAAAGTGAGCAAATATACCTTCTTTGACAAAAATAAATCGGTAGAAGCAAAGAACGAAGCGATACGTCAGAGACTCTTGAAAAATACCTTCAATGGTTGCAAGAATAAGCTTGAATGGGAGATTTTTGGAGATGGGAGAGTGGGAGAAGAGGGAAGACATGTGGGAGAGAATGGGGGAGAGGGGGTGGCGAAAATTTGAGAGAATGAGGGGCTAGGGTTTGTTTAAGTGGTAAATATATTCTAGGTTTAGGTCCATGAGTAAATTAAATAAATAAATTGTGGAGAATTAAAATATAGGCTAATGAATAAAAATTCCACAATTATAAGGAGCATGATTTTCGAAAATTATGGCTGCAAATTAACAAGGGATTATTTGATATTTACTTGGAGGGAAATAAATCCACAATTTAGGAAATAAGGAAAATGAATATTCTATAAATAAGGGAACAAAATAAATTAAATCTCCAAGTAGGAAACATGGGGTAGGGGCTGAAAAATTTGAGGGGGAATGCACAAGGAAATTATTTAAATCCTCAATTAAATAGAACAGGATTTAAATTTGGTAATTTCTTTTATGGGAAAAGGCTCCCATAAAAATAGGTAACAAATAATTAAATTCCCACAAGGAAAAAAATAAGGCATAGGGGGCGTGTGGGATGGAGACAAAAATAGAAGGACAATATTTTACATCCCCAATTAATTAGACATAGGTATTTATTTGAATAAAAATGGATTCCACAACAATTGGAAACAAATACAATTTCTCCACAAATAGGGAAGGGGCGAAAATTTGGCTTTAATTGCCACAAGGAAATATTTCAAATATCAATTCAATTAGAGTGAGGAAGTAAAATGTGGCATGATTTAATTGGTTTTGAAATAAAAGAAGGGAATCAATAAGGCATCAATTAAATCAAAGCAAAATAATTCATCCTCCTATTAAATAGGGGATTTTTCGAAACTCCCAAAAAAAATAGCTAGAGTTCGAATTTCATGTAGCATAAATTAGGGATAATTTGGTTTGGATTTAATTTGGATAAAAATCCCAAAAAAATTAATTATATCCAAGAAAAGAAGATTAATTCCAATAATTTTGAAGAGGCCGAAAATATCTCATTAAATTGGCTAGAATAAAATGCATGATCTCACTTAATTAATTTCCTCACATTGGAACATATAACAATTAGACAATACTTCATTCCACATCACTCATAACAATTATTTCATATAATCAACTTAATCACATAGAAACAATTAATTTCATAAAAGGAAATTTTATTCGACACCCATTTGAAAATAAAGTCACAAAATCCAAATGCACTCCTCAGACCACCATTGTCTTCATCGTCAAAAGAGCTTCGTGTGGGTATCTTGCATGCCTCTATCGGAGCACGGATGAGAAAGTTATGATCTTTTAAAAAGACTAAAGTTTCAAAATGGTCCTTAACATATTGCGATTTTTTGATTTTGGTCCAAAACATTATCTTTTGAATTATTCGGTCCCTCACATTTGAAAACGAGTCACATTTGGTCCTTTTTGGACGGTTCCGTCAAATTTTTTACGGTTTTAATTACCGGGTCACAAATCCATCACTAATCTGTCACTAACGCCGCCCTCAACGCCTCCTCCACCGGCCGCATGTCCGCCGACAAGCTAAACACCGTCGCCGCCAAATCAACGATGAACCAATTGATTTCAACTGCCTATCCGCCAAAAACTACGTCAAAATCCGCCACCACAGACAGAATTTATGGATCCAGCACGCCGACGCCGTCTCTGGACTAGCCATCAACGACGATCGCGGTGAGCTCTACTCAATCTCATGGGATAAGAGCTTCAAAACGTGGAAAACATCTTCCGATATGGCTTGCATCGACTCCGTCGGTTCAGCGCATTCCGACGCCGTGAAAGTCATCGCCTCCTCCGGCGAAATCGTCTACATCGGCTCCGCCGACGGGAAGATCAAGGTGTGGGGAGCCTCCGCCTCCGGTGACAGGAGAAAACGGAGCATGAAGACGACGCTATCGAAGCACGATTAGAGTATGAATGCTCTCGGGCTGACGCCGGATGGGGCGGGGTTGGACTCCGACGGCGGCAGCGGCGGAGTGATTCTTGGTTTGGGAGAGGAGAGGAGAGACGGATTAGTGACTGATTTGTGACCCGGTAATTAAAACCGTCAAAAAATTGACGGAACCGTCCAAAAAGGACCAAATGTGACCCGTTTTCAAATGTGAGGGACCGAATAATTCAAAAGATAATGTTTTGGACCAAATTAAGGACCATTTTGAGACTTTAGTCTTTTAAAAAAAGCCGCACAATGCAGAATAAAACACGCGGTCGGGCGATATTCCTCATGCAAAACGCCCGGTCGGGCGTTTTTATTGAAAGATCAGTTTTTGTCCAGAATCTTCACGCGGCCGGGCGAAATGAGACTAGGGAAACGCCCGGTCGGGCGTTTTGTCCGTGATGTGACTTTTTGACCAAGATTTGTTTTATTTTGTTCATTTTCACTCCTAGTATAAATAGACATGTTAGGGTTTTTCTTTGCAGACTTTGAACATTATTGAAGAACAAAGACTCCATTGTGAGCACCCATCTTCATCATTGAAGATTTATCCAAAATCCCCTGTGGTTGCATTTAATCTATTGTCGGGCTTAGATTATTTATTAAGGTATGCTTGCTAGTTCTTGTGTTTCTAGTTGGTGGAGCCATTAGGTTTTTGTTTGTGAAAGTAGCCATTGTGTTTTCTTTCTTGAGCTTGAATCTATATCATAACACTTATCATCTTCTTCTTCTTTTCCATCTTTCTATTGTCATATTTCTTGTTAGGGTTATCGGATATTATTGCAAGAATAAATCCGGGCAACATATGTTTCTTGAATCCTTAAGATTTACATTAAACAGTGAAGACTGATGAGCGAGGGCCGACTGTGGAAAGTGATAAAAGAGACGATGTAGTCCAGCAGAAGGAAGACACTGAAACAGAGGAAGCCGGAACAGGGGATGACATACAGATCGGTGATTTGAGGAAACCACTACCTAGAATGGCTGAACCATTCTTCTTGAGCCCAGAGAGCGAAGTGGAAAATGAAGGAGCAAGGAAAGAAACTGGAGAGTTTTCCACGGGAGACTCTAGCAACACCATTAAGAAACTGAAACCATTCCTCTACCGAGGGGAAGTCAGAAAGAAGAAAGATGATCCAGTGGATTTCATGGAAATTTTCGGCAAGCTGGAAATCAACCTACTATTACGGGCTCTGAAATTGCCTCATTTCAGCAAGGTTATTAAAGAATTCATTGGTGGGAAAACCAAGTTAGAAGGGAAAATTGTGATCAGGGAGAGCGTTTCAGCAGTGATACAGAAGAGGAAGCTGCTATCAAAGAGGACCGACCCAGGTATATTTACATTAACCATTGAAATAGGTAACGTGAAAGTTGAGCATGCAATGTGTGACCTAGGTGCGTCCATCAATGTGTTACCTCTTTCACTTTACAAGAAATTGGTAGGAGTAAGACTAGTTGATACGAAGGTAGTGATCCAATTGGCTGATAGATCGTGCATAAGTCCAAAAGGTGTGCTAGAGAATGTGATAGTCAAGGTGCATGATTTCTTGTATCCTGCTGATTTCCATGTGATTAAGATGAGTGAGAATCAATCTGCTGAGTCGAGCGGAGTGCTTTTAGGTAGACCGTTCCTACGCACAACTAAGACTCTAATTGATGTTTTTGATGGAACTATTTGTCTGGACTATCATGGGGAGAAATTCACTTTTAAAATTGATGAGCCTATGAGAAAACCTTTGGATGTGGAAAATCATCATACCGTAGACATTATTAACCCCTTGGTCCAGGAATATCTTGAGACTGAACTCATGCAGGAACAGATTGATAATTCAGAAATGAGTCACTCAATTGATAAAGAAGTAGTAGGATGGTGTGAGGCAATGAATACTCAAGAACTGACAGAATCGTGGAATTTTGTAAGAATCCGACATCTGCCAGGACAAGGGGATCTGCCCATCTGGCCAGTGTGGAAAAATTACCAGAGCTAGAGGATTTGACGACGAAAGAAATGGAAAAGAATCCACTACCCCAGGAGGCAAGTTCACCAAAGAAAGAATTAAAGGCACTTCCATCAAGCCTGAAGTATGCTTACCTGGAGGAGAATGAAACGTTCCCTGTAATCATCAACAGCAACCTGACCCAGGAGCAGGAGGGAAGGTTGTTGGAAGTGCTCAGGAGGAACAAGAAAGCTATAGGGTGGACTTTGTCAGACCTGGTGGGTATCAGCCCCGACCTCTGCAAGCATCACATCCGTTTAGAAAAAGGCGCAAAGGCCTACCGAGATCCACAAAGGAAGCTGAATCCAAACACGAGGGAAGAAGTCTTGAAGGAACTATCCCTGGGAATCATCTACTCAATCCCAGACAATGAGTGGGTGATTCCGATACACATGATACAGAAGAAATCTGGGATACAAGTGGTGAAAAATGAGAAGAACGAACTGGTACCTATCAGATTAGTCACGGGATGGCGAATGTGCATCGCTTGCAGGAAGTTGAATACAGTCACTCGGAAAGACCATTTTCCCCTGCCTTTCATCGATCAGATGCTGGAGAGGTTAGCTGGGAAACAATACTTCTGTATTCTCGATGGTTACAGTGGCTATTTCCAGATTTATGTAAATCAAGAACATCAAGACAAACAACTTTCACCTGTCCGTTTGGCACGTATGCTTATCGGAGAATGCCCTTTGGACTCTGTAACGCACCTGGAACCTTCCAGAGATGTATAATGGGCATTTTCTCTAACCTATTAGAGGAGTGTATAGAAATCTTCATGAATGAGGAGATGTCAAGAGAAGATGTCAAGAGAAGAATCTCATCCTTAACTTTGAGAAATGCCATTTCATGGTCCCTGAAGGCATCGTCCTAGGTCATGTTGTATCGGAGAGAGGTATTCAAGTCGACAAGGCTAAGATGGATGTAATCTCGAAGCTACCTTATCCTACAAATCAGAGGGAAGTAAGAGGGGTCTTGGGCCTCGCTGCATTTTACCGGAGGTTCATCAGAGATTTTGCAAAGATTGCACAATCGCTTACTCGTCTCCTGCAGAATGATGTAGATTTTGTCTTCGATGAATCATGTCAAGGGCCTTTTCAACTTTTGAAAGACAAGCTTGTATCAGCCCCAATCATCAGAGCCCCCGACTGGAATCACCCATTTGAGGTGATTTCAATGCCAGTGACTTCGCAGTTGGAGCGGTGCTAGGTCAAAGGATTGACGGGTAAAGCTATGTAATCTTCTACGCCTCAAAGACTCTCAACCAGGCTCAGAAGAACTACGACACCATAGAGAAAGAAATACTAGCTGTTATATACTCATGAGAAGTTCCGACCATATTTACTAGGGTCAAAGGTGATTGTGTTCACCGACCACGCAGCTATTAAATATCTTCTAGCCAAGAAGGAGTCTAAGCCGAGATTGATTCGTTGGGTCTTGTTACATCAAGAATTCGATTGGGAAGTCAGAGACAAGAAAGACACTGAGAACAAGGTGGCTGATCACCTAAGGAAGATACTTCAGGGAGATAATAAAGAAGATGTACCAGATGCATTCCCAGAGGAACATCTATACTATATGATGGAATCTCCTAGACATATTAGTTGGGCGGTAGTGTTAACGTTAACTGGTCTAGGGGATTCAGACAAAGGAAAGTATAATATGAATGCAGAACCTTGGTTTGTAGATCTGACAAATTGCTTAGTCACGGGAGAGTTGCCTAATACACTAGGCATCTCCAAGGCCTAGAGGATGAAACTCAAGAGTGAAGTGATAAGTCATATTCTAGGTCTTGATTACTGGTCAGTATGATGTGATTAACATGTATTATCTGCAAGAAAGTTGCCTAAGTGTGCACGAAAAATGGTACAAACCAGTAGGAGAGAGGTCAGACAATTCAGGTGGAAAGGGTGCCAGAAGGGTACAATACTGGTCAGGATGCATGCCAAAAAGGCTAGATATGGAGAAGGAAGGATTACTAGGAATGATCAACTACATGCGGGGGTAAAAGAGACATTTCATGAGGAAAGTCAACCCTAAATGTGAGGCCAAGCCACCCTATAAATAGAAGGTCACTTGGAGAGAGAGAAGCTACTCATTTTAGTTACTCATTTTTAGAAGGCACACTTAGAACACTCTCTCGGATATCCTTAGTTCCAGCAGCAGTGTAGCTCCTGCACTTCTCATTCCTCGCCACAGCCATGGTAACCTGAAGATTCTGGCCACCTGACGGAGAAAGTTCACAGCCGTTCCAGCTAGTCAGCATCGTAGCAGAAACATCATTTCATCGCCCGTGGGGAAAAACAATCTTTAATCGCTTTTCTTAGTTTAACTTTAGTTGTTTCATCTGTCGAATATTTCGTAATTTTAGCTGTCTTTTGGATTTTGAATTATTCTGATCTGGATTTGTTCTTAATGAAGTTTGATTTCACTTTTTGTTCATCTTATGGGTTAGAACATGTTCATTCTGCATTGCTTAGACAGATTTGGAATTTTAGTGTAGAATCTGCATGTTTAAGTATGAATTTCTTGTGATTTAGTTAGATCTAATTGCTATGTGAATTTCTTGTTTGTTGATCGGTTAAATCTGAAAAATGCATGAAATCACAATCGAGAAGTTTCTGTCACCTTGCATGTTTGTTGGTTAGCGTGAGTAAGATCTCCAGTTTGATTTTTTATTTTGGAATTTAATTTTAGTTTAGGGTTGTTGCATAATTTCTGTGGATCATTAATGGAGTTGATGAAGTTGCTGAGATTCAGTGTTACTTGGTGGTAAAGACAACGTCCTTTTCTGCTTTTTGGACCACTTTTCACTTTTTAGTTGCTTTTGCTTTTTGTCCTTTACCTCTTCAGAGATCATACAGGACTGACAGTGGCAGCCCTGCACCACCAAATATCACATGTTATTCTGTTTAGCCATTTATAGTAACATTCCACTTTTCACATGTCCCTGAAACACTTTGTCTTACATATTCACGTACACAGCTAAATGCCGCTGATTGTCACACCCACTGGTCAGTAGAGTAGATTTCTTAAATTTCCTGCCAACATAAAAACTCAATCCAAGCGTGGTAGCAAACCAACCTTCCAGATTATCACCGCAATCGCTCTGACGTGTCCATCTCTGTGGGATTCGACCCTTACATCCACTATACAAGCCAGTAGAATTGGGTTGAGGAATTTTTGTTGATACAAGGTTTAGGCTGTCGTGACAACGACTCAGCTAGGTTGGGATATCCTCCTGATCAGATGACCACACCACTACTCTTTCAAATGGCGCCGTTTCCGGGGATGGATGGTGTTTTTATTTGCTATTGTGTGTATTATTTTGGCGTATATATTGTTCATAATTTTTCTTTTCTTTGTTCTTTCAGTTTATGAGAAGGAGCTCAGCCTTTGAGCAGTGGAGACCGAAGATACTCCCGCGAGGATTGATACTTGTTACCACTCGTTCTGGCCTGTTGATAGCCCTATCTGACCTAGACACGAGTAGTGACGAGGAAAAGGATACCATAGAAGAAGTAGAGCCAGTATCACCAGTCAAGTTAGAAGAGAACCCGAGAAGGATGGCTGATCTGATAGAAGATGACCAAGAGATCGGATAGTTGAATGCCCATGCCGATGGAGAACCTCCACAGGCCATAGGTGTCACCCCAGGATAGGTAGCCTGCAACGTTAAGCCACATGTCATCGCAGTTCTACCCACGTTCTGCGAGAAGAGCTACGGAGGACCTTTCGAGTTCCTTCGCGAATTCTGTAAGATTTGTAAGGCGTAGAGGCGGCCAGCAGGGTTGAGTGAAGATGATTACAGGTTGAAGGCCTTACCGTTCGTCCTGAAGGGAGAGGCCAACACATGGTTCATGCATTTACCATCCAACTCCATCAGAACTTAGGTCGACTTCAAGTTAGCCTTTCTGGACCAGCTCTTTCCATCAACCAAGATGAGTGCGCTGAAAAATGAGATATCGTGCGTCAGGCAAGACTATGATGAACCCTGAGCAGCTACTGGGCGAGATACATGAGCCTCTTGGACGCATGTCCCAACCATCGCATGTTCGATGTGGAGATCTATCACACCTTTTATGAGGGAATGCACAAGGAGACTAAGGACCTAACGAACTCGTCTGCCAGAGGAGGTTTCCCGCAGTTGAAGGTCACTGAAGTTAAGACGGTTCTCAGGAAACTTTTAGTGCAAAAAGGGCTTACGACAACCCTAGGGATAGCCAACCAAGAGGATAAATTGGAGTTGCGAATGGACAAGCTAGAGAAGGCACTTTTAAGTGCAATAGAAAAGAACACACCACCTTCTCCAACTGGAAACAACCAAGCAGCCGAACCAAGAGGCCAGAGTCTTACCTATGATCAGTCGAGCGACCTGGATAACATAGCGCAAGTTAACGCGGCAGGGCACTGGAATCCCAATGGGAGTTGGAACCCAGGGAAGCAACGGGAAGCACCATGGTGGGACCATCCAAATTTTTAATGGGGAGATGGAAACCAAAACCAGAACCAAAGTCAGAACCAATACAATCCCCCTCAAAACCAAAATTCCTACCGTGGCCCTGCAAACCCAGACCACCAGTCCAACTGGCCAGTGAGGAACCAACAGCCACAAAACCAGTCCCAAAACTAAAATCCTCAAAACCCAAGCTCAAGCTCTGCTTACATACCACCCCACCAGAGAAATTACAAGAATTACCAGAACCAACCTAACCAAGGTCCCCAACACTCACAGAACCAAAACCAGTTCCACCTAGAACAGCATAACCCTCCAAACCAGTACAACCAATATCCACCTAACCAAAACCAGTCGAACCCTACTTACCAACCAAACTCCCAGTACTACCAGCAGATGCCTAATAGCCAGTATAACCCTCACCACCAACAAGGACCGAATCATTTCCAGAATCCTATCAGGTCAAGAAGATCTGTGGAGGACATGATGGGAGAATTGCTCGCCTCACAGCAGAATATGAGGAATGATTTGTAGTCAAACAACGAAGTGGTGCAGTGTTCCCAGAAGAAACATAGGGCCAACATGGATATGATGAACAAGCAGGTAGCCCAGCTGGCAAACTCGATGAGTGAGATGAAAGAGAATTTAGGTAAACTCTCATCTACAGTCCACATACCAGAAAAGGCGAACGTGAGTAAAATCATGCTGCGGTCCGGAACTTCATACAAAGGACCCAAGATGAAGAGACCTATGGGAACCCAGTAGGATGGAAGTATTGGATGAATCTTCGGCCCAAAGCAACAACCACATGGGTTTTGGTGTTGGGTTTTGGTGACACTGTCTCGGCAGAGGAACTGAAGAGGCCGCTGCCTCAGATGGAGGATCCATTTTTCCTGGAGAAAGAAAGATACGGAAGAGATGGCCCGAAGAAACAAAACCAACAGCTGAACCTTAAACCCAGGAAATGCCAAAGGGAAACTCCACGAAGGTTAGCAAGGAGCCAGTTGAAGAGACGAATGGGGAGAAACCATTTCTCTACCGTTTCGTGATAAAGAGAAAGAAGAAGGACCCCGTGGACTATCTATCCATTTTTGGGAAGCTGGACATCACCATACCATTCCTCCAGGCCGTGAAGCTACCACCATTCGGGAAATTTATTAAGGAGTTCATAGTAGGGAAAGCCCAGGAGGAAGGGAAGATTGTGGTCGAAGGAATAACATTATCCATTATGCAGGAGAAGCTGCCACTAAAGAGAGCCGACCCAGGTATGTTCACATTACCCATAACTATTGGAGATGTCAGAATCGAGCATGCGATGAGTGTCTTAGTAGCATCTATAAATGTTATGCCATTGTCAATCTATAATCGGTTGAAGGGGGTGAAGTTAGCAAACACTAGGGTTCTAATTTAATTTGCTGATAGGTCGTGCATAAACCCTGAGGGCGTGTTGGGAAATATGTTGGTAAAGGTGCATGCTTTTACTTACCCAGCTGATTTTTAAGTGATTAGAATGAGTGAACCTGAAGCTAGGGAGTCTACCGGGATATTATTAGGAAGACCTTTTCTGAGAACAACTAAGACAATTGTGGATATGGCTGAGGGGACAATATGCATTGATTTTCATGGGGAAAAATTTACATTTGACATCAATGAAGCCATGAAGAAGCCTATAGATTCTGAAAATGTGACATCCCTAACCCGAAACATGCATTATTTTGCATATTAACATATTTATTTTAGTTAATTATATGTGTCATGGAATATTAAGTGGATGTCATAGATAGTAATATTTTAGGTTATGATTCTTGAAAATAAAAATATATATAGTAATAAAATCAATTAGGTATATTATGTAATATTACTTTAAAAGCTAAATAATTATTCTAAATGCATGTATGTGTGTAATAGTGTGTGCATGTGTACTAACGTAAATGAGTGCATGTAATTATGGAAGTATTTAAGTATTTTGTTACATTAATATATATATGTATATATGTTCTTATGCACGTAGGCATAAAACTAAATATGTACCATCTCCTAATGTGACACGTATCACTAGGATTAACTATATACATGCCATTTGGATTACTCATATTTTAATTAATAGCCATAAGTCGGCAAGTGGCCGACGTGAACCTTGATATATGATTGTACATATTTATGCAAAAGAAAAGAAAAAGAAGGAAGAGTATAGAGAAGATAGTCGAGAAAGATGAAGAGAGCTCTTGTACAATTATTTAGTGAGTCTTAGAGGAGCAGGGCATGAGTAAGAAACCCGAATGAGTACTCGATCAGATTATCTATCTTAATCAGGTGTGTATAAATCACACTTTTAATTTTTACATGTTTTATTTGCTTCCTTGCTAGGTGTTAAACAAAATGAATGATTTGATTATATGATGTGATCCAATATGATTATATGTTATTTGATTTTGATGGTCGAATATGATATGAATATTTGTTTGGTGAAACGGACGTGTTTGGTGAAACGGACGTGTTTGGTGAAACGGACGTGTTTGTATAGATATATTTGATAATTTGATGGAGTATGATATGGATATGTTATTGGTGCAAAGGATATATTTATGATACCGATTATGTGAGTCATTGGACTAAAGAGGATCTGTGACGGTCTTGCCCTGGATCTGAAATTACAGAGGGACCTACGGGTCAAATTACAGAGGGACCTTCGGGTCAAATTACAGAGGGACCTATGAGTCCAATTATAGAGGGACCTTCGGGTCAAACACAATGGGACCTTCGGGTCAAATCATAATGGGACCTAAGGGTCAATCATAGAGGAATCCCGGGCAGATACCAGGCTTGACTGTTACAGAATAATAAACTGAATAGAGTGGCATATGCATATGAATATGAAATGGTTTGTTTTTAAATTATGTTATATATTGTTTCTGATTATATGTATTGATAAAAGAATGTGCTTGATATTTGTATCATGTAAGATTAAAGGTGAAAATTTATATATACTGAGTTGTGGCTCATATAAACCACTAAATTTTTCAGGAATAAGATAACAGTAAAGTTTTGACTGACATGGGTCATAGTCACTCCACGTGTTATCAGGTTCGGCGGCTGACGCATATTGACAACCTTCTCTTCCTCATCATTTCGCATGTAGATAAATGTATAGTATATAGAGTGGTGAGAGGGTTCCACTACTTTACAGGATATTTTGAAATATGTATCGGAAAAGTGTTGGTTTGAACTTATATTATATGGGTGTTCTATGAATTAGACACGTGTATTGACTGCTTTTATGATAAGTGGTTTATTTATTAAAAGAGTATACGTCAGAGGGGTTGAGGTGTGACAGTTAAGGTGGTATCAGAGCGGGGATAGAATCCCGCTGGGACATAGTATTTATGAATATCATATGATGCATTTATGTTATAAGTTTCATTTGCATTTGTATTGTCATGAACATATCTCACTGAGTAGAGAAGGGTCAGCCGCCCTGCATCGTCAATTAATTGTAGAAACATTTCATATACATGTTGCATCACATGGGGATTACCTAGGCTTTTGGAACAAAAAGTACATGGACCAAGGATGAATCAAAGAGGTAGAAACATTAAATAGCACCGAAAAATGGAATTGTTAACTTTACGAGAATACTGATCCGGCCGAGGCTGAGATATGGTTGAAAAGGATAGAGAACATGTGTTCAATCAGATGAGTTGTATGTCAAAAGAACGTTTTGATTATACAGTGTCTCTTCCTTGAAGCAATATTACTATTCGGCAGAAACAGTCCCACAAGCTATTATACAACCTTTGGTACTATGTTCAGACGATTTTCCTAGAGAAATTAATGATAAATATATGCAAGAAGTGTATTGTGATGATGAAGTAAAGAGAGCTTCTGTCTTTAAACAAGAACTATGTTTGTTGTTGATTATGAGCTGGCATTGTTTCAGTATACACGGTTTATCTAGACTGCGTGGTGCGAGTTAATTCAGTTGAGCTACCAGTGGATATTGATTCCCTTGTTCATACACAAATTTGATATTATCATGAGTATAGATTGGTTGTCGCTTCATCGAACTAAGCTACATCGACTTTTCGATTTATTCAAAGTGGAGATTTGCCTGGATTAGCACCTGATCAAGAGACAAAATTCACTACTGAGTTACTACTAGGTACTGCATCTATTTCTATTCATCCTTATCAAATCTCTTGATTAGAGTTTCAAGAGTTGAATAAATAGTTACAAGAGTTGTCAGACAAGAGATATGTATGACTCAATGTTTTACTTTGGAGAGCACCAATATTATTTTTGAAGAAGAAAGACGACACACTACGACATTATATACACTATTGGAAGTCGAATCAAGTGACTGTGAAGAATAAATATCTATTACCAAGAATAGAAGACTTATTTGATCAATTTCAAGGTATGCAACTGTTTTCGAGTATTGGTTTTCGATCATGATACCATCAGTTGAAGACAGCTAAAGAGAATCTTGCAGAGACACCATTTTAAACTCAGTACGACTATTATGAGTTTTGGTTATGCCTTTCAAATTAACTATTGCACCTACAATTATTTATGGCATTGGTGAACGAAGTCTCTCAACCATTCCTATATCACTTAGTGATTATTTTTATTGACTTACTATTATATTTCACGAAGTACAGATGGGCATGTTAATCACTTGCAGTAAGCATTACAAGTTTTGCGAGATAAGCATCTTATTGCAAGGTTGGGTAAGTGTAAGTCTAGCTAGATCATATGGTATTATTGGGACACATGGTATCAGGTTGAAGAATAGAAATGGATATGCAGAATATTGAAGTATTTGTCAACTGAAAATGATTCTCGATTATGGTTGAATTGATGAAGAAGTTATTACGGAAGAGTTCTCATCTTATATGGAGTGAATCATGTCAAAACAATTTTGATGAGTTGAAGCATTGATTGACTATGTCGTCTATATTGGTTATTTCCACAGGTACATGATATTATGTTATTTACAGTAATGCACTACAACATGGATTTGGTTTTCTTTTATTAAAAAAAATGGAAAGTTTATTGCTTATGCATAAAGGACAATCACGAGTACATGAAGCTTCTTATTCTATTTCTGATCTGGATTTAGCAGTGTTGTTTTTCTTCGAAGATTTGGCATCATACTGCTTGATCACGAGAGTTTGAAATATTTGAAGAGTAAGAAAGAGTTGAATATCAGAGTAAGACATTGGATGGAGTTTCTTACAGAATATGATTGCACCATCGAATACCATCTTAAGAAGGTGAATGTTGTTACAGATACTTTGAGTTACAAGTCAAGCAGAGTGATTACACATATGCAAATAACATCATTATTAAAGTATTATTGGTGGTCGAAGATGAAGAAGAAAGTCGTAGAGTTTGTTTCAAGGTGTTTGACATGTCAACAGGTTAAAGCAGAACAGTGTGTGCCTACAGTCACCAATAGCACATTTCTTACCTATAAGATGGCGTTCTTTGTTATATAACTTAGCTGAAAAGTACGCGAAAGATGCAACACGATTATATGGTATTCTATCTTTTATGTCTAGCAGAGGTCTGCAATTTACTATCTATGGAGACATGATTATATTTTAGTAATATTTTTCACCAACAGAAAGATGGTAAGTCAGAGAGAATTATACAGATGTTAGAAAGAAATGAATTTTGCGGACAAAATTCTTAAAGAGGGGAAGAATTGTGACATCCCTAACCCGAAACATGCATTATTTTGCATATTAACATATTTATTTTAGTTAATTATATGTGTCATGGAATATTAAGTGGATGTCATAGATAGTAATATTTTAGGTTATGATTCTTGAAAATAAAAATATATATAGTAATAAAATCAATTAGGTATATTATGTAATATTGCTTTAAAAGCTAAATAATTATTCTAAATGCATGTATGTGTGTAATAGTGTGTGCATGTGTACTAACGTAAATGAGTGCATGTAATTATGGAAGTATTTAAGTATTTTGTTACATTAATATATATATGTATATATGTTCTTATGCACGTAGGCATAAAACTAAATATGTACCATCTCCTAATGTGACACGTATCACTAGGATTAACTATATACATGCCATTTGGATTACTCATATTTTAATTAATAGCCATAAGTCGGCAAGTGGCCGACGTGAACCTTGATATATGATTGTACATATTTATGCAAAAGAAAAGAAAAAGAAGGAAGAGTATAGAGAAGATAGTCGAGAAAGATGAAGAGAGCTCTTGTACAATTATTTAGTGAGTCTTAGAGGAGCAGGGCATGAGTGAGAAACCCGAATGAGTACTCGATCAGATTATCTATCTTAATCAGGTGTGTATAAATCACACTTTTAATTTTTACATGTTTTATTTGCTTCCTTGCTAGGTGTTAAACAAAATGAATGATTTGATTATATGATGTGATCCAATATGATTATATGTTATTTGATTTTGATGGTCGAATATGATATGAATATTTGTTTGGTGAAACGGACGTGTTTGTATAGATATATTTGATAATTTGATGGAGTATGATATGGATATGTTATTGGTGCAAAGGATATATTTATGATACCGATTATGTGAGTCATTGGACTAAAGAGGATCTGTGACGGTCTTGCCCTGGATCTGAAATTACAGAGGGACCTACGGGTCAAATTACAGAGGGACCTTCGGGTCAAATTACAGAGGGACCTATGAGTCCAATTATAGAGGGACCTTCGGGTCAAACACAATGGGACCTTCGGGTCAAATCATAATGGGACCTACGGGTCAATCATAGAGGAATCCCGGGCAGATACCAGGCTTGACTGTTACAGAATAATAAACTGAATAGAGTGGCATATGCATATGAATATGAAATGGTTTGTTTTTAAATTATGTTATATATTGTTTCTGATTATATGTATTGATAAAAGAATGTGCTTGATATTTGTATCATGTAAGATTAAAGGTGAAAATTTATATATACTGAGTTGTGGCTCATATAAACCACTAAATTTTTCAGGAATAAGATAACAGTAAAGTTTTGACTGACATGGGTCATAGTCACTCCACGTGTTATCAGTTTCGGCGGCTGACGCATATTGACAACCTTCTCTTCCTCATCATTTCGCATGTAGATAAATGTATAGTATTTAGAGTGGTGAGAGGGTTCCACTACTTTACAGGATATTTTGAAATATGTATCGGAAAAGTGTTGGTTTGAACTTATATTATATGGGTGTTCTATGAATTAGACACGTGTATTGATTGCTTTTATGATAAGTGGTTTATTTATTAAAAGAGTATACGTCAGAGGGGTTGAGGTGTGACAGTTAAGGTGGTATCAGAGCGGGGATAGAATCCCGCTGGGACATAGTATTTATGAATATCATATGATGCATTTATGTTATAAGTTTCATTTGCATTTGTATTGTCATGAACATATCTCACTGAGTAGAGAAGGGTCAGCCGCCCTGCATCGTCAATTAATTGTAGAAACATTTCATATACATGTTGCATCACATGGGGATTACCTAGGCTTTTGGAACAAAAAGTACATGGACCAAGGATGAATCAAAGAGGTAGAAACATTAAATAGCACCGAAAAATGGAATTGTTAACTTTACGAGAATACTGATCCGGCCGAGGCTGAGATATGGTTGAAAAGGATAGAGAACATGTGTTCAATCAGATGAGTTGTATGTCAAAAGAACGTTTTGATTATACAGTGTCTCTTCCTTGAAGCAATATTACTATTCGGCAGAAACAGTCCCACAAGCTATTATACAACCTTTGGTACTATGTTCAGACGATTTTCCTAGAGAAATTAATGATAAATATATGCAAGAAGTGTATTGTGATGATGAAGTAAAGAGAGCTTCTGTCTTTAAACAAGAACTATGTTTGTTGTTGATTATGAGCTGGCATTGTTTCAGTATACACGGTTTATCTAGACTGCGTGGTGCGAGTTAATTCAGTTGAGCTACCAGTGGATATTGATTCCCTTGTTCATACACAAATTTGATATTATCATGAGTATAGATTGGTTGTCTGAAACCAGAGTTTGCGGGAGCCACAAGTGCTAAGCTACCAGCCAGTGCAGAAGGTACTGTTGAGCTAGAGACAAAGAAAGAAGAAGTGGAGGGATGCGAGAAAGGAATAGCAGAACCAACCGAGGAAGAAGGAACACCAATTGCAGAAGCTCCCGCAAAGAGAGAAGCAGAAGAGAATGATGCCAATATGGTTGAGGGTCCGAACCTCGCATCTGAGGGAGTAAGAAGTGAAAGCTAAACGGAACCAGCGAAGCTACCAGAAGAAGCACCTCCCGAGCCAGTGGTGGGGGCAGAACCGCAACTTCCAACTGCCTAATCTAAGGCAAAAGCCTCACTCGTGATGAGACCAGAACCGGTGAAGACGAAATTAGTATTCAAGGATGAACCAAGGGAAATAAGGAAGCTAAAGCGTGTGTCGCAAAGGTTTCTTAGGAGCGGGATGACCAAGACGACGGGGGCAGCCACTGCATCTGAGGCAGTAAAAATTTCAAGTGATGAGGTTCGGGAAAATCATACAAAACCTGGGGAGATTCCCGACTTGACAACTACCTAGAAGGAAAGCCACCCAGTCAAGGAACCAGAAACACCTGCCCCTACTGACCAGGAGAAAGGAACTCCTACAAAGCCTGGGGAGGACCTAACAACAACTCCATCTAGGCCAGTGGAGGAGGTACCCGTTGAAGCACAGAAGAGTCAGCCTACTGCCTAGGAAGAACCTTCAACACCCAAGAGTCTGAAAGAACAATTAGAAGAAGAAAGGTACGAGTTAGAAAGAAAAAGGAAGGGAAAATTCCAAGTGCAGAAGAAGGAGAACAGCAAGAAGCCCCGCACAGTCAACACTGGGGTCGTTATCCGGGAACCAGAGCAGAGGAGTCGTCCAACCAAGAAGGAAGAAAGTGATGAGGAATACTGCTCAAGTGAGGAGCCTGATTTCGAGGACGATGTCTCTTTGGAAGATGAGGACTACCAAGAGCGACAGCTGGCGTGTGATCACCGCGAACTTGTCCACCCTCCTGTGGATAGAATAGAGTACCAGCGTTGGCAAGTGGAGCTCGATGATGAGCTAATGGAAGACATGAAACATTACAGTACGAAGAAGCTCCAAGACACCTTTGACGATAAGAAAGATAGCAGCAAGCAGATTAAGTGCGGCAAGGTACTCCATCTCCCTTCTCTGGATGATTTAGCTATTCGTGAGTCGTTTCTATTGTATGTGAGAGCATTGGGATTTGAATGGTTGTTGGAGAATAGAGATCCGGATATACCAGTTAGGTTAGCCAAGGAATTTTTACAACGTTCAGGTTCCAAGTCACAACAGACCTGGATGAGGTTTCTATTTCCTTTAGAGTGTTTGGAAGGGAGTTGTCGATGAACCTGATTGAGTGGACCGTGAGGCTAGGAATATGTAGCCTGGAGGAGGCCATAGGGCCTGAATGGAGAAGTAGGGAGAGAGGGATACCCAGAAGGCATGTAGGATTTAACCCCCAAGCTGCTTGGGAGTAAATGACCCACCCAGCCGCTAGCCAGTTTGCCTCCACGTTGTCCAGGTGAATCCATTTCAACAATCCCACCCTCTGGCTTGTGCAGCTGTACTTGGATTATAATCTATTGGGCCAGACTAATTCGGCCGTGAGGACATAAATGACAGAGTTGTACATGCTATGGTGCGTGAAGCGCGGCAAGAGACTACACTTCGGATTCTGGACAGCTTAACCAATACCATCTGATCGCCACTCACCCAGCCAGGAACTTGTCACTCTGCCACATCTTGGGATCGTTTGTGCGCAACAATAGAGCAATGGTCGAAATAGGAAACCTATCCCCGATGTTCATGGTAGATCCACCTGGTTTGTTCGACGTCACATTCTTCACCCGCACCAACATAGTCTATATCAGGGAAGGAGTCCCCCATTACTATGCTATGGGTGAAGCTTCGCTCCCAGCTAGCAGAGCACAGACAGGCCAGGCAGGCCAGGATGGGAAAGCACAGGAGAGGAGACAAGATGAGCTAGACCAGGCAGTGGCGAACTTGGCAGCGGATAATAGAGAGACCAAGGCCCAGTTGAAAAGGATGGCAGATATGCTGGAGGAGATGTTTAAGGAGTTTGAAAAGAAGAAGCAAGGAGATGGAGCTGGAACGAGTGGCCACGGGGGCCAGAGCAATGAACCACAAGTACCGGAGGAAGAAGATGATGTACCAGAGGAGTCCGAGGAGGACTTATTTGAATCAACCGAGGATGAACCCCAAGAATCATATGCACCGAGCCCTGCCCCGATGAGGAGCAGGAGGAATATATGACCACCCGACCGACCAATTAGTTTTCTTTTTAGTTTTTAGTTTTTCTTTTATTTTATTTCTGTGTCGTTGTAGGTAGAATTAATTATGTGTAGTATGTGCATACAAACCCCCATTCACAACACTTAGCCTATTGCATAGTCTAATTGTGAGAAGTAAATGGGTTATATCTTTGACGCATATATATATGTTTTCTGTGTTTTTGTCGTATTTATGGGATTCTTCCACTTAGTTTAATACATAGTCTAAGTGTGAGAAGTTTTAGTTATATAGTATATGTTTTGTTGTATGTTTTTATGTATTTCGTCTAATACTCTCCCACCAAGCCTATTGCATAGTCTAAGTGTGAGAAGTTTTAAGAAGTAGCATGTTATGTCCCTATTTTGTTGTTTTCGTATGTGTGTCTGTCATACTAGCCATCCCATCTCTCCACTTCATAGCCCGTACCTGAGGGCAGACACTAGTGAAGTGGGAGGGGGGGGGGGATAATGGCCAGTACGAGGTGTATATATGTGTTAGTTGTGTTAGTATCATGTGTTAGTTGTTTTTAGGATTTTGTTCTAGGTCTTTTTAGAGTAGTTTTTTTTAGGATATGTGTTTAATGAACGGGCTTAAAACTTAACAGTTTCAAACTGACGGTGAGAGAAATTGATGGAAATAAAGCATGCTAAACAATGGAAACCACCCCTCCCAGTAGATCCTAGTCAGTGTAGATGATGCAAGTATGAGAGAAAAGCCCAACTTTAGAGACAGACACGAAAGCCCTCTTAAAATGATGAGAAAGTGGAACTACTTTTCGCTAAACACTTAAAAAAATGAGAGTGGCTGCCACATGATGTCTACGGTGAAGTGACCGCGTGTAGCAAAATCTTAAGGGCATTAGGAAACCCCCCCCCCCATAATAATAAAAAAAATTCCTTCCCTTTGAACCCCTTTTCTAGCACTTGTTTTAACCCCTATATAACCCACTAGCCACTGGGACTGTGTGTATGGAAGGCATGAGACAGGGAGACAACTGGCCAAGAAGGCGAAATTAAAGAGCCAACTAGAAAAGATAGGCAAGAAGAAAGAAAAGAGAAAACGGACCAAGTGAAACACTTGGTTCCCAAACAAAGAGAAAGAGAAAAGAAGAAAACGGCCTGAAAGACATCCGGCCCCAAAAAGAAGAAGGAAGAAGAAAATCAAATAAGTGGCAAAGTCACTAAGAAGCCTACTGACCAGTTGAAGAAATCCAATCGAAGAAGATCAAGCCAAAGAACGTCACCCAGCCAAGCGCCCAAGTACACACAACTCTCCTACATCATAATAAAATAGTTTAGTTTTGAACCTTAGAGTCTTAGGAACATCCACCCAAAATGCTACAAGCCCACGGCCCATTACAAGCCTTAAAGACCCTTAGGAGCTACTCGTGAGATCTAAGTCCGAAGCATCTGTGGTCCAGCATATTGAGAGAAGCAGTCCTAACATCCCCGGTGAGGAATGAGTGACTGAGCGAATCTAGTGTTTGGCCGAGAGTTCAGGTAATACGAGCGGATACACTGGCTAGGAAAGAATAGGGGGGGCAAAAGTTCAACGCTGCTTGAAGTTGGATTGCACTCGACCCCAAGGGGAGGGATGGTTGAAAATATAGCCTGTTTAATGTGTTTTTACATGTTTTACTTTTTATGTTTTTCTTTCTAGGTGTGTATGTCTATTTTCTGTGTTTGTTTTCTCTGCGTCGAATTTTTAGGGTGTTTGTGTGTCTAGTTTTAGTTTAGGGTCTGTCAGGTGAGTAACCAGGCTAGAATTCGACTTATTTCTTCTTGTTTGTTCCTTCACGCTTGAGGACAAGCATGTGTTAAGTGTAAGCAGTTTGATAAGTCGTATTCTAGGTCTTGGTTATTGGTCAGTATGATGTGATTAACATGCATTATATGCAAGAAAGTTGCCTAAGTGTGCAAGAAAAAGGGTACAAACCAGTAGGAGAGAGGTCAGACAATTCAGGTGGAAAGAGCGCCAGAATGGTACAATACTGGCCAAGATACATGCCAAAAAGGCTCGAGATGGAGAAGGAAGGATTGCTAGGAATAACCAACTACACACGGGGGCAAAAAAGATATTTTAGGAGGAAAGTCAACCCTAAAAGTGAGGGCAAGCCACCCTATAAATAGAAGGTCACTTGGAGAGAGAGAAGCTACTCATTTTAGTTACTCATTTTTAGAAGGCACACTTAGAACACTCTCTCGGATATCCTTAGTTCCAGCAGCAGTCTAGCTCCTGCACTTCTCAATCCTTGCCACAGCCATGGTAACCTGAAGATTCTGGCCACCTGCCGGAGAATGTTCACAGCCGTTCCAGCTAGTCAGCATCGTAGCAGAAACACCGTTTCATCGCCCGTGGGGCAAAACAATCTTTAATCACTTTTCTTAGTTTAACTTTAGTTGTTTCATCTTTCGAATATTTCATAATTTTAGCAGTGTTTTGGATTTTGAAGTATTCTGATCTGGATTTCCTCTTAATGAAGTTTGATTTCGCTTTTTGTTCATCTTATGGGTTGCAACATGTTCATTCTGCCTTGCTTAGACAGATCTGGAATTTTAGCATAGAATCTGCATGTTTAAGTGAGAATTTCTTGTGATTTAGTTAGATCTAGTTGCTGTGTGAATTTCTTGTTTGTTGATCGGTTAAATCTGAAAAATGCATGAAATCACAGTCGAGAAGTTTCTGTCACCTTGCATGTTCGTTGGTTAGTGTGAGTAAGATCTGTCGTTTGATTTTTTATTTTGGAATTTAATTTTAGTTAAAGGTTGTTGCATAATTTATGTGGATCATTAATGAAGTTGATGAATTTGCTGAGATTCAGTGTTACTTGGTGGTGAAGACAACGTCCTTTTCTGCTTTTTGGACCACTTTTCACTTTTTAGTTGCTTTTGCTTTTTGTCCTTTACCTTTTTAGAGATCCTACAGACCTGACAGTGGCAGCCCTGCACCACCAAATATCTCCTGTTATTCTGTTTAGACATTTATAGTAACATTCCACTTTTCACATGTCCCTGAAACACTTTGTCTTACATATTCACGTACACAGCCAAATGCCGATGATTGTCTTGCCCATTGGTTAGTAGAGTAGATTTCTTAAATTCACTGTCTAGATAAAAACTCAACCCAAGGGTGGTAGCAAACCAACCTTCCAGATTATCACCGCAATCGCTCTGACGTGTCCATCTCTATGGGATTTGACCCTTACATCACTACACTAGCCAGTAGAAGTGGGTTGAGGAATTTTTGTTGATACCAGGTTTAGGCTATCGTGACAACGACACAGCTAGGTTGGGATATCCTCCTGATCAGTTGACCACACCACTAACTAACAAACACCCCTGCTCTTTCATGAAGCCATGTATTATTTCTGGGATGACCCTTACCTCTAGAGGATGGGTTCAAATCAAGTGATCAGGAGATGTATTCCCGAGTAGGAGCAAAAAGATGTTTTGAATCATTGCCATGCAATGGAATGTGGTGGTCACTTTGGGCCACAAAAGACAGCTCGAAAAGTTCTAGATAGCGGATTTTACTGGCCTACGTTGAATAAAGATGCTTATGAATTTTGTCAGAATTGTAGTCGCTGTCAACAGACCGGGGGGATCTCCGCGTGGGATGAAATGGCGCAGGTTCGTGTAATTGTCTGTGAGATTTTCGATCGGGATGGACATCATGGGTCCTTTCCCATCGTCAAATGGGAACACTTATATACTGGTTGCGGTGGACTATGTGTCCAAATAGATAGAGGCTAAAGCTAAAATCTCATTTGAGTCAAAAGAAATCGCAAAATTTCTGAAGGCCAATATTTTCAACCGGTATGGTGTGTCCCGAGCTATTATTTCTGATCAGGAAACCCATTTCTGCAATAGGACCATCGAAGCGTTGGTGAAAAAGTATGGGGTCCGTCACAGGCTATCTACTCCTTACCACCCCCAATCAAATGGTCAGGCAGAAGTCTCGAACAGAGAAATCAAAGCTATTCTGGAGAAAATAGTGAACCCATCAAGGAAGGTGATAAGGCTCGTTTCATGCATTGTTTTTTGGTAATATTACATGCTTTTTGGGGAAGATAATGCGCAAATTTGAGCTTAAGTGTGCAGATATTTGCTGGGTCAAGTAGATGCTGCAAATCGACCGAGCAGATGCAAAATGAGCAGAAAATGAGTAAAAAGTGTCAAAAATCCGCTAGGTCAAGGAGAATTATCAGGAGACCAGGAGCGTGAAAAATTTGCCGAATCCAGGAACGCACACAATTACCAGGAGCAGGGAAAATGGAGCAGAGCAGATTTAAAAGATCCTATTTTAAAGGTACAAACGTCAAATCATGAAGAGCATACCCTAGGGATTCGAGCTTGAAGCCTCCCTATATAAAGGGACCAACATGAATGAAGAAAAGGAGCGCTTAACGCTATGGTAGTTTAGGTAGGGAGCTCTCGATAGCGCTTAACGCTAGCGTTCTCGTAGTTTAGGTAGGAAACTCTCATAGGCGCTTAACGCCACTGCTCTCTTAGCTTAGTTTAGTTTGGTTGCTGATTTCTTAGCTTAGTTCAATGGTTTCGACGGTGGAATTGACGCCTCCGACGTTGTAAGAGAGCAGTGGCGTTCCTGGTAATTGTGTGCGTTCCTGGGTTCGGCAGATTTTTCACGCTCCTGGTCTCCTGATAATTCTCCTTGACCTAGCGGATTTTTTACACTTTTTACTCATTTTCTGCTCATTTTGCATCTGCTCGGTCAATTTGCAGCATCTACTTGACCCAGCAAATATCTGCACACTTAAGCTCAAATTTGCGCATTATCTCTCCCAAAAAGCATGTTATATTACCAAAAAACAATGCATGAAACGAGCTTTATCAGAAGGATTGGAGTAAATGGCTCGACGATGCTTTATGGGCTTATCGAACTACGTTCAAAACTCCCATTGGAATGTCACCCTACAGGCTAATATTTGGCAAAATGTGCCACCTCCTTGTCGGAGTTGAACATAAAGCTTACTGGGCAGTCAAAGAGATGAATATGGAGCCTCAGGCCTGTGAGACGGAGAGAAAGCTGCAACTGCAAGAGCTAGAGGAACTTAGACTTGAGTCGTATGACGTCGTGATGTGGTATAAGGAGAAAACCAAATTATGGCATGACAAAAACCTCCGGGTCAAGGAATTGCAAATCGGTCAGAAAGTGCTCATATTCTAATCAAGGCTCAAGCTGATGCCCGGGAAGCTAAAGTCCAAGTGGATAGGACCCTACACAATCGTTGGCCTCCGAGCGAATGGAGCCGTGGAAATTCAGGGAAGCAACCCTAACTCTATCTCGTTTCTTGTTAATGGTCACAGAGTCAAGGTGTTTAGGGATGGTTCAGAGGTTTGCGTGGTGGACGAAATTCCACTACGCATGCTCTCCACTATTACCTAACTGGTCAGGTTGCTAGGTGTTCTTCGGGAATTGCTGGGTCAGGTAGATAGGAAAGAAGTTTTTAAATCTGTGGATTGAACCAGCATACTCCCAAGAATACATACGCATATTTTGTAAATAATGTGAATATGTCTTTTCTAAAATCCATTATTAAAAATCCAAACAAAGAAAAAATTGAATTTTCCAAAAATATTTTTGAAACATCGAGCATATCTGGACGAACAATTTTGAAATTGAAAATACTTTGTATTCGCATCCCCTTGGCCAGGTTGCTCAGATGTCTCATTTTTTTAGTTAAATTTTTCTAAGTGTGGTTATGTGAGAATAAATGTCGTATTTCAGAAAAAAAGAGGGGGAAGAATTTTCAGATAAAAATTGGGGGGAAGTTTTTAAAATTCAAAATTTAATTTTTTTTTTAAAAAAAGGGGAGGCGTACGGTTGTCGATTGCTTGCATCAGCATGCAACCGTCCCTCTCCCTTCTTTTCCTTTTATTTTTATTTCATTATTTTCCTTTTCTTTTTCCTTTTTACTTATTTTTCCTAAAATAACTTCCCTTATACTCTTTTAACTTTTCCCTCACATTATTTTCTCTTATAACACACATAACCAATTTTCGAAACCCTCTCCTTACAATTCCAAATTTCCTTTGTGACAGTTTCCGGCGAAGCCGCCATTAACCACCACCGATTTCCGATCCATCCACCATTGAGAACCAACCACCACCACATAAGGCCAGACGGAAGAATTCCCAACCGGTCAAGTCCACGGCTGGCGAGTCGTCATCAAAACCGTCGACGAAAAATCTGCCAGCAAAGAAGCGATCGTCCGTTCCTCAGATAGAGGAGGTGGGGACTTCGTCGTCGCAAGACCTCTACCGCTCCACCTTCCACAACCTCTGTCGTTCCGTCTACAACCTCTACCGCTCCACCTTCCACAACCGCCACCACAGTACCAACAACGGACATCAATCTGGAACTGCTCGTGAGGGCGTTGATGAAGAAATTAGGCCCTAATGTGAAACCGAGCGAGTTCTTCGCACGTATGGCGGTGGCTTGTCAAGAGGAGGAAACTGTCTCCACCCTAACCCCACTTGAAATTCCACCCCGACCCACAACTTTCACAGAAACGACCACATCACAAGCCCTATCCTCCCATAAAGAAAATCCCCAAATTTTACCCGAAACCCTAACCCCAGTAATAAATCCTCCTTCATCGGTCGCCCAAACCGAAACCCAACCCACAACACCCATTCCTTCTCCTACCATACCACATGCAGGTACCGTTGAGCGCATCCAAGTTAGGAGATAGTGGAAACTCGGGAGGTTGAGGCAGAGGAGGGGATGAGCGAACAAGGTAGTAAGGCAAGGGATGTTGAAGAGGATACCCAAAGGGATGGGGGTGATGATGAAGGGGTCGGAAATGATAATGTGGGTGAGGAGAATGCTGAGAACGAAGAGGGCGATAACGAGGGTGAGGGTAGACAAGTGGAGGAAGGAGTCAGTGGCAGGGATGCTGAGGGTAGTGGTGTTAGGACTGAGGAGGGTGATGATGAGACTGCTGAGAACGCTGAGGAGAAAGAGTATGTTGAGGGAGAAATACCTGAGGAAGTGATTGCTGAAGAATAGGAGATCGTCGATGGGGGCGATGGTGATAATGTTGAGACAGAGAAAGCTGCTGAGATGGAAGTAGACGAACTCGTGACTACTGATGGGTTGAAAGAAATTGTAGTGCTGGAGGATGGGCTGGAGTCGGAGGACACGCCGGCCGATGAGAGGATGACGAGAAGGAACATCAGGAGAAGTAAGACACTGGAAGGGACACGGATGACTACAAGGGCTAGGCGTTTGCGATTGGTAGACTCAGAGGGCGAGGAGGAAACAGGGGAAGATATCCCCGAGGTACAAGAGACTCCGGAGCAGACAGAGGAGGTCTCTGCTGAGGCCATGGAGAAGCACTATGCTGCTGAGCGGAAACGCAAAGGGAAGCAGGAGGCCAAGCCCCTGAAGAAGAAGCATATGCAAGCCTCCTCGACCCTGGTAATTAAGGAAGCCTCCCCAAAACCAATTCATGTGCCGTTTGCCCAGCCGACAGAGGAGGCTGAAGATGTTGATGAAGAGAATGATGAAGTAGAGGACCAGTAGGACGGGGAGCCTGTATACGAGATGATGGAGGTGTTAGTGACTCGGAGGCTGCTGGAAGCCATGGTCCACTTTGAGGACCCAAAACTATGCTATTACCTAATATAGATCGTACAATCAAAATTTGTAGGTTATTTTGATTGAAATGGTTTGCTTGTTGGCCAGGTATACCCAAATATAAAGAGTTAATCTTTAAATGAAAGTGCACGAGACAACAATGATTACTATGCTCTATTGACCAAAATTATCTTGTCTTCATTGCCGGTATATTACAAACATCACCAAAAGTATTATTGTGGGCAATTTCGATTTAAAAGGTTTACTTGTTGGCCAAGTAAACCCATATATATGAGTTATGCTTCAACTAAGCTTTTAATATATGACAATTTCTATGATGTTATATCGACCAAAATGATCATATCTTGATGCTATTACCAAACAAAGATCGTACAATCAAAGTTTTAAGGTTATTTTGATTGAAATGGTTTTTTGGTTAGCCAAGTAAACCCAAATATAAAGAGTTAATCTTTATATGAAAGTGCACGAGACAACCACGATTACTATGCTCTACTAATCAAAATTATCTTGTCTTTGTTGGCTAATAGCATAGTTTTGGGTCCTCAAAGTGGACAACAAGCGGAAGCGTGCGTTCTAACGGATCACATAAAATTATGATCTATTTAGCAGATTATTTAGACATAATCTATTCGCGTAATTCTCACATGTATCATGCTCATAACTTGAATTCAAACATGCTTAGCGCAATTAACACATAAAACATGCTTACTGTGATGTTAGCCAATTTACCTCGTTGATTCTCCAATGAATCGAAGATGGCTCGCATCTTCTCCACGTGAAGATCTTGCATACTAAACCACAGATCTTCTGATCTCACCAGAATACTAGGACTTGAATAAAGAAGACGGAAACTGCTCACGGAGGAGAGCAAAAATCGTCCCCTTATGATGGATATGAGCTGGACGAAAATTTTGTGCAAAATAATGTGTATTTTCTGTCTTATTTATTCTCCTATTTATATTAAGTCACATATTGTGCCCAGTCAGGGATCTATGGAAGAATTTGGATATGGCCTCTCCCAATTAGCTTTTTACTAATTAAATTGAACCCACAATTTAATATAAGCTTATATTGGAATATTATGAGCAGCCACTACAGAAGTAATATTGCACTGCTCATCCAAATCCGAAATTATAAGTATTCCAGGTTTTCATTTGTTTGTCATTTATTTCACGTGCTTAAGATAGAAACATCCATTAATTAATGTATGCTATGGACTTAATTAATTAACATATTATTAACTCGAAGAGTGGACGTAGCAAGAAACGCTTATTCATTATTCATAGAGTAATCAAACTCCAACTAGCTAGGTTCCGAATAATGAAACCTTGTTTTGAGCTCCTCTTGTGGATGTTATCAAACAAGACTCACCTCGCGCACGATTCAATATAATAGCAAACCTAGCACTGCTAGATATTAATCACCACTACCCAATATATCAGGATTCTTGGGTTGCGAAAAACCCGCACCTTTTGGTAAGTCAAAGTAGTGCATAATCAATACCGTATGCTCAATGCTAACGTACATTGATTAAGAAATTAATTATCAGAACCTAGTCTTTCAGTAGATAGCATGAAGACTCGTTTTGCCGTTAGATCCAATTCTGTACTATACCACATCAATATCATCTTATTTCAGTAAGGCTTAGAAATATGCGGACTGACATTGCAACCTTTCACAATAGGTAGTCTAGGCCTATCTAGGTTGTGAAATTCTACTTTTTCTTTGTTTAGAACTGACCGTGTTACCTTAAAGTGGGCGACGCCCACAACCAGTCTACTAAAACAAAGACTTAGACTTTGTTATGCTGCTTATTCATTTAAATATGCAATAAACATCCATTAAATGTAAAACATAACAACATTATGACAAAAATAATATGTTTCATTCCTTTGGAAGATATCATATAGAGTTTTACAGTATTCAATCACTCGAAAGGTGATTTCTAGTATACAAACTCTAACTTCTGTCGTGGCGTTAGCCGCCGGCACTAGAGGTTGTGGGGTTGTGAGTACAAAGCTGTACTCTTCCGCTGTGAGAACGATGTCCAAGTTTTGTTTCCATTCTATGTAATTTTGGCCCTCGAGTTTGTCTTCTTTAAGAATTGCAGAAAGAGAATTGAATGACATCTTGACGATTTAGTTTGCACTGCATAACAGAATATTTACTATTTGTCATAAACTTATGTAAGAAGTTTGAGTAGATTAACCATAAAACTTTTCAAAATCTTACAAATGTAAAATAAAAATTTTGTACCTTCCATAAGAGGTCAATACGCATTAAAATTTTACAATTTTACTGGTCACAACACCGACGAATAGTCTAGAGACCACTTAATGCCATTGTCGCCTAATGTTGCCTAAGCAAGACCACCAGATTTAGCATTACAGTATCTTATTTCTACAAACACTCCCATAACAATGTTCATGTGCTGCTAATAAAATCAAACAATCTCATAAATTCCGTGTGAACTCCTGAATCTCGTAGTTTCTTAGGATTATTGTCCCCACATAATGGGTGGCGATAATATTGGAAACCACATTTCAGTTCATACTATTTATATTTGAGAAGTTCGCCCTCATGAACTTACTATTTCTTAGGATTATTGTGCTCACATAATGGGTGGCGATAATATTAGAAATTAGCTTCACAAATTGCAGACCAATCGATGGAGACCATATACAAACATTAAGTTCGTAATTATAGCTTAGATATTTGGGTTATGGTTTTTCTTTAATTATCCTTAGCCTTGAGGCAGATAAAGGCTTAGTTAAATTCTGTTGGCATTTAATTGACTGGATAATTAAATCTTTCGTTATCTTTTAGAATCTTACTTTAGGAAATTAATTGTTTTAGAATTTAATTCTTATTCATGTCTTCTATAAGATATTCTAAAATAAAGGAATTATTTAAATCTTAATTAGACATGAAAAATTAAATTCATATTATTTCCATGTTCAAGATAAGGAAGAGAAATTATATTATTGTATTATTTAATGTATTCCTATATATCCTTGTTAGGATTCTAGATATATAAATATTAGGAAACTATTAAATTATTCTTGTCTATATCATCTAGGAATCAAAATACTATTATTTATTTCCATAGATATAGTCAATAATTCAAATATTCCTAAAATCTAGGGAAACCTTCCCAAAATATTTTATTTCCAATAAATAATAATATTTAAATGATATCTTTTAATCAATGAATTAAATAATCATTAAAATAATCCATCATCGATATCTCATCGCGCGAGGTTTGCACGAAGGATGAACGACGAAGATCCGACAAGTTCGTGGCCGGATCACGACGCACATGACGTCTCGGCCAGCAGCACACAGGACGCGCGTCAGCGTCTAGGCCAGTGGCTCGTCGGGAGTCGCGGTCGTCTCGGCCAGCAGCGCGCACGGAGGCGCTGCTGCTCTCAGCCAGACGACGCGTAGGGTGTCGCGGTCCTCGGCCAGCGGCTCGTCGGGTGGCGCAGCTGCTCTCGGCCAGGGTCATGCGCTGTGGCGCGACCCATATCGGCTAGCACGCCGCCAACCGCACATCGGCAGGCTAGTGGGGTGGTGCGAGCTCTCGGCCAGCAGCGCGCGCGGTGGCGCGCCTTGTTCATGACAATACAAATGCAAATGAAACTTATAACATAAATGTATCATATGATATACATGAATACTATGTCCCAGCGGGATTCTGTCCCCGCTCTGATACCACCTAAACTGTCACACCTCAACCTCTCTGGCGTATACTCTTTTAATAAATAAATCTGTTATCATAAAAGCAATCAATACACATGTCTAATTCATAGAACACCCATATTATATAAGTTTAAAACAACACTTATCCGATATATATTTCAAAATATCCCGTAAAGTAGTGGAACCCTCTCACCACTCTATATACTATACATTTATATACATGCAAAATGATGAGGAGGAGAAGGTTGTCAATATGCGTCAGCCGCCGAACCTGATAACACGTGGAGTTCCTATGACCCACGTCAGTTAAAACTTTACTGTTATCTTATTCCTGAAAAATTTAGTGGTTTATATGAGCCACAACTCAGTATATGTAAATTTCCACCTTCAATCTCATATGATACAAACATCAAGCATATTCTTTTATCAATACATATAATCAGAAACAATATATATATATATATATATAACATAATTTAAAAACAAACCATTTCATATTCATATGAATATGTCACTCTATTCAGTTTATTATTCTGTAACAGTCAAGTCTGGTATCTATCCGGGATTCCTCTATGACTCGAAGGTCTCTCAGTAATTGGACTCATAGGTCCCTCTGTATTTGACCCGAAGGTCCCTCTGTAATTGAACTCATAGGTCCTCTGTATTTGACCCGAAGGCCTCTCTGTAAATGGACTCATAGGTCCCTCTAAAATTTCAGATCCTGTACAAGGCTGTCACAGATTCTTTTTAATCACATAATTCATTTACTTTCAATACCATATGTAAAACATCAATTACATATTTCTATCATATAATTCATTTACAACATTATATCCATTGCACCAATCATATATCTATATCATATTCCACCATCTATATCAAATAATTCATAATCATATCAATTTCACAATACATAATCCAATAATTCACTCCAATTCAACATATAACAATCAACCACATAACACATGTAAAACTAAAAGTGTGATTTATACACACCTTATCACGACAGGTAAACAACTCAAAAGCTTGATCCCTTCTCTTCGTTTACCACTCTCAGATTATGTAGAGTTGTTACTTCTAAATCCTAAATATTCTTTCTACTATTCTTTTGTTTATCTCCCAACTCCCGTTTCTCTTTTATTTTTTTTGTATATATGTATATTGTACCTTTCTCAAACCCCCCTTTCTCGTTCTCATTAAAAAAATATATTCTCTATAGTCCTAATACATGTCAGCTGTAAAATTAGGTGACTCATTTATTATTTGTAATATTTTTATAAGGAAAACACGTATAAACTAAAAACGTGTAATTTTGTAAACACTTGAGCTGCGAACTAATACATAAAAATGCTCATTTGCTATGCCACGTACGTATGTTTATTTGTTTAATGTATATACATTATTCTATCCAAAAAACTAAATTTATAAATATGTATATATGTAAAGTACGTACATGAATAGTACTATATAATCCCATTTACACATGCACACGTTACAACACATACATACACACCCACATATATATTATATATTTAATATATACAACATAATTTATAATTATATAAAATATTCATTTAATTATTAAATAAAATTCTCATGAATCGAAACTCTCTATTTATCCGACTATACTGATTGATCGTAACACTAAATATATCTTCTATGACACACACTTAATATCTATGTAGTAAAAATGACAATTTAATCTGCAATGACAATATAATATGATAATATGCAAAATAATGCATGTTTCGGGTTAGGGATGTCACAATTCTTCCCCTCGTTAAGAATTTTGTCGGCAAAATTCATTTCTTTAAAATTTGACATGCTCAATAAAATTTCTAACCCGTAAACAGATGTGGATAGTTCTTTCTCATCTTTTTCTCTGTTTCCCAAGTCGCTTCTTCGACTCCGTGATTTTGCCAAATAACTTTTACCATTGGAATATCTTTTCTTCGCAATTGCTTTATCTGGCAGTCCACTATATTGACAGGTTCTTCTATATAACTCAATTTCTCAGAAATCTGTATATCAGTATCTTTCAAAATATGTGAAGGATCAGATAGATAACGTCGAAGCATACTGACATGAAAAACATTATGAATTCGTGTTAATTCCAGAGGTAGTGCTAACCTATGCGCCAATGGTCCAACTCTTTCGACAATATCATACGGACCAATATAACAAGGACTCAACTTACCTTTATAACTCTTCTGTCTATCCCATGTCACTTTCAATCTGCTTTTAATAATGTCAATCTTGGATAGTTTCTCGAATAATCTCTGACACTTCTAGAATCTCTATATACTGAACTTCTACATTTTCTACTATACAATATCTCATACAGTGTCATATCATAAATGAAACTGGTTACTATACGCAAACTTTATCAAAAAAATATACTTATCGCAAGAACCCTGAAATTCAATAACACAAACACAAAACATTACCTCCATGGTCTGTATAGTTCTCTTTGACTTACCATCTTTCTGAGGGTGAAAATCATTACACATCTCTCGCGTACTTTTCAGCAAAGTGATATAACGAACAACGCCATCTTATTGGTAAAAAATGTGCTATCGGTGACCCTATAGGTACACACTGTTCTGCTTTAACATGTTGACATGTCAAACACCTTGAAACAAACTCTACGACTTTCTTCTTCATCTTCGACCACCAATAATACTTTAATAATGATGTTATTTGCATATGTGTAATCACTCTACTTTACTTATAACTAAAAGCATCTGTAACAACATTAACCTTCTTGAGATGGTATTTCGATGGTGTAATCATAACCTTTAAGAAAATCTATCGAACGTCTCTGTCTTATATTCAACTCCTTCTAACTCATCAAATATTTCAATCTGTCATGATCGACCGAAATTCAAAAAGTCTCTCCAAGTAGATAAGGATGCCAAATCTTCAAAACAATATAATGCTACTAATTCCAAATCATGAACATAATAAGAAACTCTATATACTCGTGATTGTCATGACACATAAGTAGTAAACATTCTATTTTGCATCAAAAGATGACCAAATTCTTGTTGCAAAGCATTACTGTAGATAACATAAGATCATGTACATATGGAAATTGTCAATATAGGTGAATAGTCAATCGATGATTCAACTAATCAAAACTGTTTTGACATGCTTCACTCCATATAAGAGAATAACTCTTCCGTAATAACATCTTCATCAATTCAACCATAATCGAGAATCATTTTCAGTTGACAAATACTTGAATATTCTGTATATGTATTTCTATTCTTCAGCCTGATACCATGTGTCCCAATAATACCACACGATCTAGACTCACACTTACCCAACCTTGCAATAAGTTGTTTATCTCGCAAAACTTGTAATAGTGATTGCAAGTGATTAACATGCTCATCTGTACTTCGTGAAATATACTAGTATGTCAATAAAAATAATCACTAAGTGATATAGGAATGGTTGAGAGACTTTGTTCATCAATGCCATAAATAATTGTAGGTGCAATAGTTAATTTGAAAGGCATAACCAAAACTCATAATGGTCGTATCGAGTTTAAAATGGTGTCTCTGCAATATTCTCTTTAGCTATTTTCAACTGATGGTATCTTGATCGAAAATCAGTACTCGAAAACAGTTGCATACCTTGAAATTGATCAAATAAGTCTTCTATTCTCGGTAATAGATATTTATTCTTCACAGTCACTTGATTCGACTTCCAATAGTGTATATAATGCTGCAGTGTGTCGTCTTTCTTCTTCAAAAATAATATTGGTGCTCTCCAAAGTAAAACATTAAGTCATACATATCTCTTGTCTGACAACTCTTGTAACTATTTATTTAACTCTTGAAACTCTAATCAAGACATTTGATAAGGATGAATATAAATAGATGCAGTACCTGGTAGTAACTCAATAGTGAATTTTGTCTCTTGATCAGGTGCTAATCAAATCTCCACTTTGAATAAATCGAAAAGCCGATGTAGCTAATATAAGACAAGTTGCAATTTATCGATACCATTAAATATCACTCGATCTCGTGTCGATGATTATATTACCATTTTTTTTCATGATAAGCTACCTTAGTTCGATGAAGTTACAACCAATCTATACTCATGATAATATCAAATTTGTGTATGAACAAGGGAATCAATACCCGCTGGCAGCTGAACTGAATTAACTCGCACCATGCAGTCTAGATAAACCGTGTATACTGAAACAATGCCATCTCATAATCAACAACAAACATAGTTCTTGTTTAAAGACAGAATCTCTCTTTAATTCATCATCACAATACACTTCTTGCATATATTTATCATTAAATTCTCTAGGAAAATCGTCTGAACTTAGTACCAAAGATTGTATAATAGCTTGTGGGACTGTTTCTCACCAATAGTAAGTATTGCTTCAAAGAAGAGACATTGTATAATCAAAACACTCATCTGACATATAACTCATCCGATTGAACACATGTTCTATCCTTTTCAACCATATCTTGGCCTCGGCCGGATCAGTAGTCTTATAAAGTCAACAATTCCATTTTTCGGTGCTATTTAATGTTTCTACCTCTTTGACTCATCATTGGACCATGTATTTACTGGAAATCACCATATGATGCAATATGTATATGAGATGTTTCTATAATTAATTGATGATGTAGGGCGGCTGACCCTTCTCTCCTCAGTGAGATAAGATATGTTCATGACAATACAAATGCAAATGAAACTTATAACATAAATGTATCGTATGATATACATGAATACTATGTCCGAGCGGGATTCTATCCCCGCTCTGATACCACCTACGCTGTCACACCTCAACCCCTCTGACGTATACTCTTTTAATAAATAAATCCCTTATCATAAAAGCAATCAATACACTTGTCTAATTCATAGAACACCCATATTATATAAGTTCAAACCAACACTTATCCGATACATATTTCAAAATATCCTGTAAAGTAGTGGAACCCTCTCACCACTCTATATACTATACATTTATCTACATGCAAAATGATGAGGAGGAGAAGGTTGCCAAATGCGTCAGCTGCCGAACCTGATAACACGTGGAGTTCCTATGACCCACATCAGTTAAAACTTTACTGTTATCTTATTCCTAAAAAATTTAGTGGTTTATATGAGCCACAACTCAGTATATATAAATTTCCACCTTCAATCTCACATGATACAAACATCAAGCATATTCTTTTATCAATACATATAATCAGAAACAATATATATATAACATAATTTAAAAACAAACCATTTCATATTCATATGCATATGTCACTCTATTCAGTTTATTATTCTGTAACAGTCAAGTCTGGTATCTGCTCGGGATTCCTCTATGACCCGAAGGTCTCTCTGTAATTGGACTCATAGGTCCCTCTGTATTTGACCCAAAGGTCCCTCTGTAATTGGACTCATAGGTCCTCTGTATTTGACCCGAAGGCCTCTCTGTAATTGGACTCATAGGTCCCTCTAAAATTTCAGATCCAGTACAAGGTTGTCACAGATTCTCTTTAATCACATGATTCATGTACTTTCAATACCATATGTAAATCATCAATTACATATTTCTATCATATAATTCATTTACAACATTATATCCATTGCACAATCACATATCCATATCATATTCCACCATCTATATCAAATAATTCATAATCATATCAATTTCACAATAAATAATCCAACAATTCACTCCAATTCAACATATAACAATCAACCACATAACATATGTAAAACTAAAAGTGTGATTTATACGTTATCACGATAGGTAAACAACTCAAAAGCTTGATCCCTTCTCTTCATCTACCACTCTCAGATTATATAGAGTTGTTACTTCTAAATCCTAAATATTCTTTCTACTATTCTTTTGTTTTTCTCCCAACTCCCGTTTCTCTTTTATTTTTTTTTGTATATATGTATATCGTACCTTTCTTAAAACCCCCCTTTCTCGTTCTCATTAAAAAAATATATTCCCTATAGTCCTAATACATGTCAGCTGCAAAATTAGGTGACTCACTTATTATTTGTAATATTTTTATAAGGAAAACACGTATAAGTGAAAAACTAAAAACGTGTAATTTTGTAAACACTTGAGTTGCGAACTAATACATAAAAATGCTCATTTGCTATGCCACGTACGTATGTTTATTTGTTTAATGTATATACATTAGTCTATCCATAAAACTAAATTTATAAATATGTATATATGAAAGTACGTACATGAATAGTACTATATAATCCCATTTACACATGCACACGTTACAACACATACATACACACCCACATATATATTATATATTTAATATATACAACATAATTTATAATTATATAAAATATTCATTTATCTATTAAATAAAATTCTCGTGAATCGAAACTCTCTATTTATTAGACTATACTGATTGATCGTAACACTAAATATATCCTCTATGATACAAACTTAATATCTATGTAGTAAAAATGACAATTTAATATGCAATCACAATATAATATGATAATATGCAAAATAATGCATGTTCGGGTTAGGGATGTCACACGCCTGCTCTCGGCCAGCTCCAACCACCTGTCTCAGCCCTGTCTCGGCCTTCCACTCCCACTGCTCTGGCACACGTCGCGCCTCGTGGCGCGCCCGTCTCGGCGAGGAGCTAGAGCTCTGTCTCGGTCTTCCGCCTAGGGTTCTCTGCTCGGCAACTCGTGGTGTCTCGGTGGTTCTCGGACGAATCGCCACGCCGCACCAGCCGCCGCCTTGTGTCGACCTTGGTCGCGGGTTCCACCTGGGGGTGCGGTCTCAGGCGACGGTGCGCACGAGCCCACGCTCTTCTACGCGTCGCCCCGTGATCGCGAACCCTCGGCTCCCACTGGTTCGACGACCGTACCTCGATCGTGCGTGGTGCAATCCGTCTTGGTGGGAGCGCCGACGGATCTCACGTCTCGTATGATCGAGAAATTCAAGTTCTTTGATTCGAAAGTTCTTGAGTTCATCATGCATAAAATTTAAACAAAAACACCAAGAACATGCTTCGCAATCAAATAACACATGCATACATAAATCTCGCGAAATTTAAATCCAAATAATCAGAGCCAAAGAATGGCTCTGATACCAATTGTTGGGGTTGGCCACGGAAGCGTGCGTTCTAACGGATCACATAAAATTTTGATCTATTTAGCAGATTATTTAGACAAAATCTATTCGCGTAATTCTCACATGTATCACGCTCATAACTTGAATTTAAACATGCTTTAACGCAATTAACACCTAAAACATGCTTACTGCTGTCACGACCATATCTTCCTAGTCAAAGAAAGTGTAGCTATATCGCGACTAAATCTTACTGAAACTGTCTCAACTCATCATAAGATGCATAAATCAAGGGAAACATTGTCTGAAATGTGTTGAGGGTAAAAATCATACTGAATCAGAGTAGTTGTGGAACAATTGTCTTTGCTAAAAGCAAGTTCTAAATTTGCGCAACGGAAGAGTACCAAGACAGATGTAATATGTATGAAGACATACTACACCAGCTATATTCCTACTTATTTAGTCTTCTGTCCCAACACCTCCTCGGCTTTGACATCGATCAACCTGCACATTAAGGAAAAACAATATGCAGGGCTGAGTACTTGATGCACTTGGTGGACTCATGCCGAAAACATTTTCTCTTTTAGTTGTCAGCCAAGCTGAGTAACACGGGGTTTTTTTTTCTGAAAACAAGTCCCGGTCTCTAAAATTGTTATTTCTTTCTGACAATAGACTGCAGTCATTTAAACTTCTGATGATATACCATATCGGATCTATGTGAATCGGGAATGTGGCCACATTCCACGATCACTGGGCCGGCCAACCTGGCGCTAGCTCACGACCCCTGGACCGGCCAACCTGGCGCTAGCTCGCGGTCCATATGTGTACACTAGTCCGAGTAGGATTTACTGACCTACTGGGACCCGAATTTGATTTAATTGGTTGACATAGCCAACAGATAGGCAATCATAAAACAAAACATGGTATGACAACTCATTCAAAAATCATGTTTCCATATAAAACACGCTTTAAAAGAAAGAAGAGAAAGCCCACCTCGTTTGCTTAAACTCTTTCAAACAAGTGCTTTTCCTGTCCTGAGATTACGCGTCGTGCGACGACGTTCCTTTACAAAAATTAATATACTTAAATTAGGCTTCAAGTAAATTTTCATCTTGCATGAATGCATGCCTAAGCGTGTGCTCTTTATTTTATTTTTTCTTCTTTCTAAAATTTAGAAATCTGAATTCTTTAATTAAATCCGATTTAATTTATTTGGAAACTGGCCGAACTGTTCGGGTATGATAAATTCCTGAATTATCTTAAGTATTTTAAAAATACTTTCTGTGACCAATAAAGGTCTGATTTAATTATTTATTAAATACTATTTCACACGGCATAACGTTTTTCCTTTCTTCCGTGGCTAAAGAAATTAATGTCATTATACTTTTGAAATCATCTAAGGTAATGACTTCAACCAAATTAATGGTCCTAATAATTAAATTCCCAGGCCCAGCTAAGAATTAATTATTTCTTAATTAAATCGGCCCAGCCCTCTTTGCTATGGCCCAATTGAACTTAACCATTTTTGGCCCAAAACCATTCTCTTCTTCCTCTCTTTTTTCTATTCTAGTGAGGCCCAAAGGGAAAGTCAATGGGGCATGGCCCAATTAACTCCCCACCTGTCGACCCTCCCCTCTCATTTCTCTTCTCCATTTTCAATTTGGAGCAAAACCCTAACTCCCTCCTCCTTCTTCCTCGATGGGCACCACCGGAGCACGCTGCCGCTCACCGGCGTCACCCTTCACTCCCTAGTTCACGCCGATCGCACCACCACCATGACCAATGGCTCGCTCGGCCGCCCGTCGAAACCCCCAGCGACCCCTGCTCGCGACGCCTCCATCACGTCGTGGCCGTCGTCGACTGTAGGCCGTCATCGCCGCCCTGTCATTCGCCTCTTCACGGTAATTCGGCCCCGTCGTGGGTTCTCCGACCGAGGCAGACGCCGTTCGGTCCGTTTCACAAGCCAGCGTCGTCGCCACCACCGCTGCTCTTCGGTGTCGCCGCTGAGCCCGGGTGTTTCCGCGGCTATCTTTGCGGCCTTGCCGTCGTCAGTGGCCTCCGAGGTAGCTCCTCGGCCTCAAAGCTAAGTGTTCCTAACTTAGCTAACTTTTATGTTTTCTTTAGACGAAGTTGATCCTGATTACATGGTTTAGAACTAGGCAGATTTTGGTGGTTTAGTTATGAGGGATTAAACTGCAAATCCTTAGACATGTTGCCTAGTTTCACTACATTCTAATTCCATTAAATCACTGTAAGGCAATTGAAAACGAGCTCTTTTTATTCCAGGAGTTATTGGCTGCTGCTCCCAATCTCAAATGTTCTTACATTTATGGGTTTTGCTTGATGATATTGCTATTTGTGATGTTCTACTGTGAGCCTCGGTTCTTGGCTATCTAATGCCTTATGCTACATGATGCTAGCATGATTTTGATGATTTACCTCTTGTGACTGATGAGTGAGGCTGCTCCTTACTCCTACTCGATCCCTCTCTGCCCTGGCCCTTCTCACTCCTTTACTATCTTGTGATTGATTTTGTGATGAGGGAGGCAGAAGAGGCTGAGGCCTATTTGTACTTGTGGTCTAACCGAAAGCCTGAAAAAAATGGCTGATATCCCTAGCTAAAAAGGGCCTTTGGTTGGTTAAGAGTTGGTTGACTTCTCTGCAGCTTTGCAGAGTGTATACTCTGAAAATTTTGGCTTCTTTCCCAACCGATTCTGGTGGTTTTCTGGGTGTACTCGTGAGCTGATGAGTCTGTGGTCCCTCATTGTGTTCTGATGCTCCCACTGAAATTGATGTTTTATTTTCGTACTCCCCTGCTGCCCATTTAACAGCATTTGTCTCTATATGGGGTTTAGTACTTGGTTTATTTATTGTTTCTATTGGTCTATGGCAGGTGCACACAGGAGGGAGCATCTTATGGCTGATTCTTTGACCATGGCGGGTCTGAATTAAGTGCGAGCTGTAGGGATGCAGCCTTGTACAGTGCAGCCACTGAGATGGAATTGTGTTGGCTGACTTGCTTCTCTCGGCCCAGCTCTCGCTCACTCTAGGGAAGGTAATGTTTCCTCTTTCCCTTGCCAATACTTGGTTTTAGCTGTCTTTATTTCATGCGATTAAACTCTCTTTTTCATGCGTTTTGGCAGGAGCCGAGACTGCTACCGAGGTTGCCCCTTCCTCGTGGTCTCGTCCTCAAATTCGGGGCCGAGACGGCTCGCGTTAAAGGCCGAGGAAGTTCACTAGGAACTCTCAGTTGTTGTAGTTCGATATGAACTCTCTTTTGTTTATCTCAACAAGTATGTAGTAGCTCATATAGTTGGTGTGTATTTAATTTCAAACATTTGAAATTTGTTAGCTTTAGAATTTCTGAAATTTGTATTAATACTCTTATTCAAGAATTAAAAATACTCCCTCGTTCTTTAATAAAATTCTAGCATTTTATTTCATAACTCTCGAGAATCTAAGTCCCGGCTATTACAACTGCGGAGTTAGCCAATTTACCTCATTGATTCTCTGAAGAATCGAAGATGGCTCACGTCTTCTCCACGTGAAGATCTTGCATACTAAACCACGGATCTTTTGACTGGCTCCCGGACTGTAATCTGATATCAGTGTGGGCTGATCTCACCAAAATACTAAGACTTGAATAAAGAAGACGGAAACTACTCACGGAGGAGAGCAAAAATCGTCCCCTTTGATGGATAGAAGCTGGACGAAAATTTTGTGGAAAATAATGTGTATTTTCTGTCTCCTTTATTCTCCTATTTATATTAAGTCACATATTAGGCCCAGTCGGGGATCTATGGAAGAATTTGGATATGACCTCCCCCAATTAGCTATTTACTAATTAAATTGAACCCACAATTTAATATATGCTTATATTGGAATATTACGAGCAGCCACTACAAAAGTAATATTGCACTGCCCATCCAAATATGAAATTACAAGTATTCTGGGTTTCCATTTGTTTGTCATTTATTTCTTGTGCTTAAGATAGAAACATCCATTAATTAATTAATGTCTGCTATGGACTTAATTAATTAACATATTATTAACTCCAAGAGTGGACTTAGCAAGAAACTCTTATTCATTATTCATAGAGTAATCAAACTCCAACTAGCTAGGTTCCGAATAATGAAACCTTGTATCGAGCTCCTCTTGTGGATGTTATCAAACGAGACTCACCTCACGCACGATTCAATATAATAGCAATCCTAGCACCGCTAGATATTAATCACCACTACCCAATATACCAGGATTCTTGGGTTACGAAAAACCCGCACCTTTTGGTAACCGAGTTCGAGCACTCTTGACATCAATTGTAATTTCATCCTTTCTATAGGAGTTTATTTGTAATTTCCTCCTTCTTAATATAGGAGTTTCTTTTTTTTAAAGTACTGCATAATCAATACCGTATGCTTAATGCTAACGTACATTGATTAAGAAATTAATTATCAAGACATCGTCTTTCAGTAGATAGCATAAAGACCCGTCTTGCCGTAGATCCAATTCAGTGCTATACCACACCAATGTCATCTTATTTCAGTAAGGGTTAGAAATATGCGGACTGACATTGCAACTTTTCACGATAGGTAGTCTAGGCCTATCTAGGTTGTGAAATTCTTCTTTTTCTTTGTTTGGAACTGACCGTGTTACCTTAAAGTGGACGACGCCCACAACCGGTCTACTAAAACGAAGACTTAGACTTTTTATGTTGCTTATATATTTAAATATGCAATAAACGTCCATTAAATGTAAAACATAACAACATTATGACAAAAATAATCTGTTTCATTCCTTTGGAAGATATCATATAGAGTTTTACAGTATTCAATCACTTGAAAGGTGATTTCTTGTATACGAACTCTAACAATCTTCATTGCCGTTACATTACAAACATCACAAAATGTATTATTGTGGGCAATTTCGATTCAAAAGGTTTGTTTGTTGGCCAAGTAAACCCATGTATATGAGTTATGCTTCAACTAAACTTTTAAGATATGACAATTTCTATGATGTTATATCAACCAAAATGATCCTATCTTGATGCTATTACCAAACAAAGATCATACAATCAAAGTTTGTTGGTCATTTGGATCGAAATGGTTTGCTTGTTGGCCAAGTAAACCCAAATATAAAGAGTTAATCTTTAAATGAACGTGCACGAGACAACAACGATAACTATGCTCTATTGACCAAAATTATCTTGTCTTCATTGCCGTTACATTACAAACATCACAAAATGTATTATTGTGGGCAATTTCGATTCAAAAGGTTTGCTTGTTGGCCAAGTAAACTGATAAGGCTAATTTCATGCATAGGTCTAGGGCTTTAATTCGTGAAATTTCTGGGTCTAACGCACGTTTTAAGCCAGGTGTGTGAAGATTTTCGCCAGGTCCAGGAAAGGAGGAGGACAGTTGCGTGGACCTAGGAAATAGGCGCACGAGTGGACATTATGCGGAAAATTGCTTGACGGAGGAAACCTCAGAGTTGAAAGGTAGAATAGAGATTTCTACGAAGACTCTAGAAGGCTATGTCCGCATCTATAAAAGGGAGAAGCAAGCACGCTGGAGGGACCTTCTCGGTTGGAGGCCTCGCTAACAACCTGTAGCTTAGTTCACTTTTCACACACTTGGTTCTTTTCGTGGGAAGATTCAGGGTTCGCACCGGGGTTCATGTTTAGTTTTCTTTGAAGCTATTGTGGGTTGTAACACCGTCCTTCTGTGGGCTAAGAAACAATTTAATTTCTGCTTTCATACTTTCCTGATTTCGCCGAGCTTCGTTGTTCGAATCTCGGAGCTCTATTTGTTTGTTTTGCCGAATATTCTCTAATTTCAATGCAAGTTTGATTTTCTGTTACGTTGATTTTCAGAATTTTGGAGTTGGATGTGTTTCGCAGTTGTTTTCTGAATTTATGCAGGTTTGCAGTTGGATCTGGGTGATCGGAGTCTGTTTGTGGATAAATCGGAGGGTTGAGTTCGCTGGAGTTGTGGAGTTGTTTGTGGTTGTTTGAATTCGGAGTTGATCGGAGCAGATCTGTGAAAACCGGAGTTATGGAGTCGGTTGTGTCTGTTGTTGGGTTCGGATCGCTTAGATCCGGAGTGGATTAAGCATCCGACGTGAATCTGAGCAAGATTGATTTAATTTCATGCCTAGTTTACGTGTTTTCATTTCATTTCGCCTAGTTTACGTAGATCTGATGTATTTCCGGTTCATAGCAAGTTTCCGGCATCCAAATCTTTATATTCTGTTCGAATCTAGATATATGCTCTGTTTTCTCCATTTGCGTGTTTGAATCGGTAAGGAAATTGCATGTCGTTGTTAGTTGGAGCATGAGTTTGTTATTTGCAGCTTTAGTCGTACTTGCTATAATTGGAGTCATGGTCCTCGCTGTTTTATTCTCCTTGTCTAGTCTTAATTAGTTAGTCGTCTACTCCATCTAGGAAGCAAAATGTGTCTCTCAGTATTGAAGTCTGATTTTATTACATGTTCTGTGTCCTAGATCTAGCATTTACATTTCGTGTCTAGGTCTAGAAGTAGTTAAAATTCTCAACCCTTTTGCGTGGCAGCAGCCGCTTGTTTCCAGAGTCTCTAAGCACTTCTTCACGAATCCATCTTCATGGGATCGACCCCGCTTCCCTATACTAATTTATAGTATTCGGGTTGAGGGATTTAATATTTTTTTGAAGGGGAGTCGAGTGTGTCCAACGATAAAAATACTCCGTGTTCTCTTGAGTTCCTGGACCTGGTGATCCAGTGGATTTAAGGAGCGTGGTGTCTTGACCAAGCACTTGCATTAGTTTTCTCTGTGCACACTTGCTTACTCCGTAATACACAAACACACAACGTGTTTTGCACCTTCAAATGGCGCCGTTGCCGGGGATGGATGGCGTGCTTTGTGTTAAGTGTTCAGAGTCTGTGGTGTAAATAGTTTTGATTATTTTCTGTATCTTTTACTTGTAGTTTATGAGCAGAGGCTCAAGATCTACCTACTGGAGCAACTCATCTGGGTGGAAGCACGGCCAGTTAAATTGGCGGGTTAAGGATACAGTCTCTACTGTGACCACCAGATCAGGGTTTACCACGGGAGATCCATTTCTGAGTGAATTTACTAGCGACGAATCTTGGACGTCGTCAGGACGCGAAGATCCAGAATCACCACCGAACTGAAACAAAGTCAGAAACACAGGAAGCAGGGGAAGTAGTCATGGCGCACGTAGTAGATCTAGATCCAGAGATCGGCTCGCTCACTGCCCATTTAGATGGAGAACCAGCCCAAGCCATAGTAATGAACCAGCGCCAGAGGACTATTGAGATCAAGAAAAACGTACTCGGCATCTTGCCAACGTTCTCTGGGCGCAGAAATGAGTGTCCGTATGAGTTCTTAAATGAATTCAGTAAGTTGTGTGGAATTCAGAGGCCAAATGAAACAACAGAGGAGGATTATCGCCTACGGGCAATTCCGTTTACCTTGAAAGGGCAAGCTAATACGTGGTTATTGAGGTTGCCCCCGGATTCTATCCGCACATGGAGGGACTTCAAGTTGGAATTCTTAGATTATTTCTTCCCATCTAACAAGACGAATGCACTGAAAAAAGAAATACTACAGTGTAAGCAGGATTACGATGAATCTCTGAGTCAGTATTGATCGAGATTCAAGGGGTTGTTGGATGCGTGCCCGAACCACCGAATGATAGAGGCAGAAACCTACTCTCTGTTTTACGAAGGGGCAACTCCTGAGTCAAAGGACTTAATGAATTCCTCGAGTGGGGGGAATTTCACAAGAAAAAGGGAAAGTGAAGCAAGAGAAATCCTGGGGAAGTTGATCGACGCTAAGAAGGCGTACGATAACCCTAGGAATGCAGTGAGAATAGGATCGATGCATGCCATAAGAGAAAAAGAAGATGATAAAGTAGAAGCGAGGATTGACAGGCTCGAGAAGGCTCTTTTGAACGCGATTGAAAAGACAATTCCACAAGCTTCACAAGGGAAGGATAAATCTCCTGGTCAAGGAGATAATCAAATTCAGCAATATTACGGGACCCAGGAAGGAGATTATCAGGCCCAGGTCAATGCAATGGGAAGTTGGAATCCCGATGGGAGCTGGAATCCAGGGAGACAGAGAGATGCGCCCTGGATAAACCATCCAAATTTCAGATGGACTGACAATGAGCAGAATCAGCCAGCACCACAACAAAGTCAGCAGTTTGCACCTCAGCCCGAGAGACAAGGTAACTGGTCAGGAAGGAATCACGAGGGGCAGGGCAGCTGGATCAATCGGAACCAAGGAGACCACTCGAACTAGGGAAACAGAAATCAGAACAATCAAGGGAACTCTTATGTACCACCGCACCAAAGGAATTTTCAAAACAATTACCACGGTCAAGGAAATCAATACAACAACTCTTCAGGAGGTCAAGGAAACGCTCGTCAGGGTCAAATGAGTGGACCGACTCTGAGTATAGGGCCAGGGCCCAGCCAGCCACCAAAGCCACCAAAGAGTATCGATGATATGGTGCTCGATCTCGTCAGTTCTCAACAACATATGCAAAACAACCTGTAATCGAACAATGACGTTGTGCACAAGCTTCAAGACGCTCAACAGGAGCAGAAGGCAGCAATGGATATGCTGGCCAAGCAATTATCCCAGATAGCCACTTCTTTGAGTGATATGAGGGGGAATGAAGGAAAGATTACCGCCTCGGTAAGGCCATCGGATAGAGCGAATATAAGTCAGATTACTTTGAGATCCGGGAGGGGATATGATGGGCCATTGGTAAGAATGAAGGAAGCGACACACCCCAAGGAAGGCAAAAAGGAAGAGGATACAATTCCTAGGTCTAGGAACTTGGAGGGAGAAAATTCCTTAGTCAAGGATGACCTTAAGACATGAGATTTGGAGAAACCTCTGCCTAGGTCAACTGAACCAATCTTCCTCGATCCAGAGCCGGCATTGAGAAATAAGGCAGTAAGGGAAGAAATCGGAGAATTCTCAGTTGAAAGCTCTATCGGAGCAGGGAAGCGACTGAAGCCTTTCCCAAGCCGAGGGGAAGCCAAGAAGAAGAAGGAAGAGCCGGTGGATTTTATGGATATTTTTGGAAAATTGGAGATTAATCTACCATTCTTATAGGCTTTGAAATTGTCGGTGTTTAGCAATTTATCAAGGAATTTATAGCTGGGAAGGCTAGACCCAGTGGGAAAATTTTGATAGGCGAGAACGTCTCTGCAGTGATTCAAAAGCGGAGGATGCCTTCGAAATTCAATGATCCAGGTATGTTTACCTTACCCATCTCTATTTGTGATGTAAAAATCGAGCATGCTATGTGTGATTTAGGTGCATCCATAAATGTGTTACCACTGTCTATATACAAGAAGTTAGTAGGTGTAGGCATGGTGGACACCCAAGTTGTAATCCAATTGGCAGATAGGTCATGCATTTGTCCTGAAGGAGTGCTTGAGAATGTAATATTAAAGGTACATGACTTCTTGTACCCAGCTGATTTCCATGTGATTATAATGGGGAGAAATATACATTCAGCATTGGTGAGGCAATGAAAAAACCTCTTGACATTGAAAATTTACATGCTGTAGATGTTATTAACCCCTTGGTCCAGGAATATCTTGAGACAGAGTTAATGCAGGAACAGATCGAGAATTCCGAGATGAGTCATGCTATTGATAGAGAAGTAGCTAGTTGGTGTCAAGAAATGAACACGAGTGAGTTATCAGACGATGAGCTAGCTGAAGCGATTCTGGAATTATGTACGAACTCTGAGCTAGGTCGATCAAGGAAGACATCTTATGTGGCGAGCATGGACAGTTCTACTGAGTCTAAGAAGGGAATAGCAATTGAGTCGACAGAGAAAAATCCCTTGCCACAGGAAATTGATGTTCCCAAGAAAGAATTGAAGACGCTTCCACCTGGGCTCAAGTATGCGTATCTGGAGGGGAAGGAAAATTTCCCGGTGATCATTAACAGCAGCTTGACCGAGGGACAAGAAGAGGAACTGCTGAAGGTAATTCGGAAGAACAAGAAGGCTATTGGGTGGACACTCTCTGACTTGGTTGGAATCAGTCCAGATATGTGCATGTATCACATTCGCCTAGAAGAAGGAGCAAAAGCCTGTAGGGACCCGCAACGCAAATTGAATTCGAACATGAGGGAAGAAGTGCTGAAGGAAGTATTGAAGTTGCTATCCCTAGGAATCGTATATTCCATACCAGACAGTGAATGGGTTAGTCCAGTACATATGGTACCGAAGAAGTCAGGAATACAGGTGGTCAAGAACGATAGAAATGAGTTGGTCCCCACTCGACTTGTTACTGGGTGGAGGATGTGTATTGACTACCGGAAGCTGAACGAGGCTACTAGGAAGGATCACTTCCCGTTACCTTTCATTGACCAGATGTTGGAAAGATTGGCGGGAAAGCAATATTTCTGTTTCCTGGATGGATATAGTGGGTATTTTCAAATCTATGTGGATCCCGAAGACCAGGAGAAGACAACTTTCACATGTCCCTTTGGAACGTACGCTTACAGAAGGATGTCGTTTGGTCTGTGCAATGCGCCAGGCACTTTTCAGCGGTGTATGATGAGTATCTTCTCGGATCTTCTGGAGGATTACATCGAGATTTTTATAGATGATTTCACTGTGTACGGGAATTCATTTGACTCATGTTTGGCGAGCTTGGACTTAGTGCTGAGAAGATGCCAAGAGAAGCATTTGGTTTTGAATTTCGAGAAATGCCACTTTATGGTCCCTGAGGGAATTGTCCTAGGGCATGTGGTATCGGAAAGAGGCATACAGGTAGATCAAGCAAAAATCGATGTTATCTCAAAACTGCCTTACCCGACGAATCAAAAAGAAGTGAGAGGATTCCTAGGGCACGCAGGATTTTATAGGAGTTTTATAAAGGATTTCTCAAGAATTGCTCAACCACTGACTCACTTATTGCATAACGATGTGGAGTTTGTTTTCGATGAGCAGTGTAAAAAAGCTTTTCAGCTGTTGAAGGACAGATTAGTATCCGCTCCCATTATCAGAGCACCTGACTGGAATCTACCCTTTGAAATCATGTGCGACGCCAGCGATTATGCAGTTGGGGTGGTGCGGGGTCAAAGAGTTGATGGAAAAAGCTACGTGATTTTCTATGCTTCAAAAACGCTAAATCAAGCCCAGAAGAACTACGACACCACTGAAAAAGAGATACTGGCTGTTGTATACTCATTTGAGAATTTTCGACCATACTTGCTGGGGTCGAAGGTGATCGTTTTCATATACCACGCAGCTATTAAGTACCTGCTGGCGAAGAAGGAGTCCAAACCGAGATTAATCCGTTGGGTGCTACTTTTACAAGAATTTGATTGGGAGGTTAAGGATAAAAAGGGAACTGAGAACAAGTGGCTGGCCATCTGAGTCGTATTTTTCAAGAGGAGACCGAGGAAGCAATACCGGATGCATTCCCCGAGGAACATTTGTATTATTTAGGGGAATTTCCTAGACCTATCAATTGGGAAGAGATTATGGCATTAACAGGTCCAGGAGATTCTGAAAAGGGTAAATGTCATCTAAACAATGAGACATGGTTCGCAGACCTGGCAAACTACTTGGTCACTGGAGAGGTGCCCAGTTCGCAGGAAATCTCCCGGGCCCAGAGAATGAAGTTTAAAAGCGAAGCCAAGTATTATTTCTGGGACGACCCGTATTTGTGGAAAATGGGAGCTGACCAGGTGATTAGAAGATGTATACCATAATGGGAACAAAGGGATGTGCTGAACCATTGCCACGCCCTAGCTTGTGGAGGTCACTTTGGACCTAGGAAGACTGCAAGGAAGGTGTTAGATAGTGGTTTTTACTGGCCTACGTTGCACAAGGATTCATTCAAATTTTGCCAGAATTGTGAGAGGTGTCAGCAGACTGGTGGAATCTCTAGGAGAGATGAAATGCCGCAAGTCCCTGTGATCGTTTGCGAAATCATCGACGTATGGAGAATGGACTTCATGGGTCCATTTCCGTCTTTATACGGGAACACATACATACTTGTGGCGGTTGATTATGTTTCGAAATGGATAGAGGCCAAGGCGACCACTTCTTGTGAAGCTAAAGAGGTAGCGAAATTTCTTAGAACTAACATCTTTAACAGGTACGGAGTGCCCAGAGCTATAATATCTGACAATGGGAGGCATTTCCGTAACTGGACTATTGAAGCTTTAATGAGAAAGTACGGAGTTCACCACCGTCTTTCCACACCGTATCATCCTCAATCAAATGGGCAAGCAGAGATCTCCAACAGGGAGATAAAGTCGATATTGGAGAAGACGGTTAATCCGTCAAGGAAGGACTGGAGTAAGAGACTTGATGACGCATTGTGGGCATACAGAACAGCGTATAAAACACCCATTGGAATGTCCCCTTACAGGTAAGTATTCGGCAAGATGTGTCACTTGCAGGTCGGAATTGAGCATAGGGCGTACTAGGCGGTCAAGGAGATTAATATGAACCCTCAAGCTTGTGAGGGAGAGAGGAAACTGCAGCTCTAGGAATTGGAAGAATTGAGGCTTGAGTCTTACGAATCAGCGATGTGGTACAAGGAAAAGACCAAGCTTTGGCACGATAAGAATCTCCGGACCAAGGAACAGCAAGTTGGGTAGAAAGTTCTCCTGTTCCAATCTCGGCTCAAGTTAATGCCTGGTAAGCTTATGTCCAAATGGATTGGACCATACACTGCTGTGAGCCTTCGTGCAAATGGGGCAGTAGAGATCCAAGGAAGTGCTTCAAACTCTACTCCTTTTCTGGTTAATGGTCATAGAGTGAAGATATTTAGGGATAACTCGGAGATGTGTGTAGTGGACGAAGTGCCGCTACGCGCACTCCTTGAGATCGCCTGACTGGTCTGGGAAGGAAGTGTTCTTAGAAAATTCCTGGGTTAGGTGACTTAGATTTCTTTATATATACCTTGATCCAGGGAATCTTGAGAACACTTGGAAACAAAATTTGTAAATATTTAATTGCTTTCTTTAAATCAAGAAAAAAAAATAATCTTCCAAAAATATTTTCGAAATACCAGACTCCTCAGGAATGTTTTTTTTATTGTCATATCCTAGACCTGGGGGGTCTGGCGTTTTATTTTTTTTTTAGTTTGATATCTTTTTATGTGCAGTTTTGCAGAGAGCATCTACTGGGGCAGGGAGTTGCGGAGTCCAAAATTTGAGGGAGTTGGCACCGGTTCGGATTTCAAAAGGCACTTTTATGGGGAAGCGTACGGAAGCTAGCGTCATACCTGCAACAGCCTGTAAAACGTCCTTTCCTATACCTACGCTATAACCGTGTTTGTTTGTTTTTTTTACTTATTCTCTCTCTACATTCAAAAAAATTTCCCAAATTCTCTCTCGTGTTTTGTTTCTCTAACCCTAATCAAGATACAAGTTTTGCCCAAGTTTCTCCAAATCTTTCTACAGAATTCCTCAGGGATAACAAACAGGGGACCGGAAACACGTCGGGAACCACCGATTCAAGCGCAGCAGCGTTTATGGCTGACATACTACACAAATTTGGGGGACCAGAAAAGGCGATGGAGGCGTTTTCTATGTTCGCGGCTGTGATGGGGAAATCCGTACCGGCAGTTTCAACATCTGCCGTACCACCACCGAAACTTTTAGGGGTTTCAACATCCCAACCGGAGGCCGTCACGGAGCCAATACCCGATATACCAGAAGCCGTCGCAGAGCCCGACACTACTGTTCCAGAAACGACCGCCGCAGAAACTCATGAAGAAGAAGCAGATCTGGCGGCAGGGTTGGAGTTGTTGGCTGTGAGTGAACCCAGGTTAGATTCTGCCACTGAGGAAGAAACCCCTGGTGTTTCCGAGGGGGTAGGTCCTATTATCGCCGCCATGGATTTTGTTGAGGGGGAAACCCCTGGTGTTTTAGAGGAGTTTGTTGAGGGGGAAACCCCTGTTGTTGGTAATGATGTTCCAGAGGGCGACGAAGCCATAAATTTTAAAAGGAACTTAGCGGGGGAAACCCCAGAAATGTTTGGGGGCACCGAAGCCCAAATTGTTGGGGAAGATGTCAAAGAGGGGGAAACCCCTGAGAAGTCTGTGGGTATTGAAGCCCACGTTGAACAAGAGTTGGTTGGGGTAGAGTCCCCTGTTTATCTCAAGGGGGCGACCCCTTTTATGTCTCAAGAGGGAGAAGCCCTCGTTCCTGATGCTGAACACGACCCTGTTGAGGACAGGGTTAAATTGATTGTGGATCTGACGGATGTCCCAGAGGGGACAAATTTGCCGATCGACGCAAGGGATGTAAGGAGGCAAGCTCGTCGGAGTTTACGTGATGAAATCGAGGAACACCTTCCACAGACAGAAGAAGGGTCGTTGGGTCTAGGGACCGCAACACCTGAGCAGGTAATCTCTCCTAGACCTAGCGATGGGGAGAACAACGAGGAGGAGCGCCGCCACGCGGTCGAAAGGAAGAGAAAAGGAAAACAGATTGCTTCTTCCTTGACCAAGAAAGCAAAAGGGAAGTCCGTTGAACCCTCTCTCCTTTCACCTGCTAAGGTACCGTGCGCTGCTGAGTCCGAAAGCCCTGATGGGTCCGGCGACTCCGAAGAAGAACAAGAAGAGGAGCTCAACTTCGAGCCGAAAGAAATCTGGATCACCAAAGAACTGCTGAACGAGATGAGGAAGTTCGCGGACCCAAAACGCGCCGCCATACACAAAGAGAAGAGTGGTTTGGGAAAGGTTGCTAAGTCCGGGAAGATGTATGACTCGGTGGAACTCAAGGAGATCGCGTCAAATGACGAGTTTCGGGGGTATATAGATGCAATCGGCTTTGATTGGTTGCTAAAGCATAGCACCCTTGAGGTTCCGATAGACTTGGCGCGGGAATTTTTCTTGACTTTTCGGTTTAAATCCACCACCGACTTGGAGGCCGATTCCGTTAGCTTCCGGCTCTTCAATGAAGAGCGTGTGATGAGCATCTGTGAGTGGACTTTACGGATGGGTCTGCTGATGCGTACAGAAGATGACGAAGGATTATGGAACGAGAGAATGGTCGGCCCACCGAAGTTCACACCAGGTTTCAAAGCGCAGAGTGCATGGGAGTTCTTGACTCACCCGAGGGTGGGTCAATTTAAAACTAGTTTTTCGAAGGCCCACCATATCGAGAATAGGATCCTGAGGTTCCCCCAAACCTTCATTAGCTACAATCTGATGGGCACATCCAACAACGCTTTGACGACTCCCGACTTATACTTTACATGGTGCATGGCCACGGGTGTACGTGTCCACTTGGGTTACTGGTTAGCTCAAGCCTGCCACCAAGTAACTGCCAACCCTTCCCGGCATCTATACACATGCCATCTTCTTGGGGCGTATCTACAGCGGAATGTGATTATGAAGATCCACAAGTTCTGCCGGGAAGTGAAGACGTGTCTACCCCCAGAGGTTTTCAACATGGATAACTTTTTCAACAAGGGGTTGCTAATCACGCACAGGAAGGATGTCTGTTTCTATGAAATTGGTAAGTCGGAAGCCCAGATCAAACAGGAGCAAGAGGTGGCGGGTGTGAAGGAAATTACTGATGTGGATGAAGCCAGAATATCAGTCGTGGAAGTTGAAGAAATGAGGAAAGAAGTCAGATGGATGAGATCCGAAATAAAAATGGTGAGAGAAGAGATCGTGGCCCTACGGGGCAAAGGAAAGGACAGTGCTGAAAGTGAGAGAGTACGGAAGGAGGTCACGGGAGTAAGAACGGAAGTACACAACATGCGAATGAAAGTTGGGCAAGTTAGGAAAGAGATCGTGGCCCTTAAAGGGCATGTTGCCGATCTAGTGGCTACATCAGCCAAGTATACTGAGAAGATGACGGAGGCCGTCGCACTGATGATGACGATGGCAAAATGGTTTAGAAGGAAGTTCCCAGACGCACCAGAGTTGCTTCCTGGACCTGGGAGCACTTCGGAATCGCCGGGGCAGGGAAGTTTGTCTCTTCAAAAGCTTTCCCAACCGACAAAACCTCTAACCACCCCGTCTGCCAGCAAGCCCGTGACTGTGAAATCAATCCCCAAATCTGTGACCTTGAAGACGACCGTACCCATACAGACAACAGAGACGACAGAGAAACCGGAATCACCGGCGAGAAAGAAAGCTAAAGTGACCCAACAGGCCGTGACACTCGGGAGCCAGACCCCGAATTGAACCCCCCAACCCAAGTAACTTTTACTTTTCATCCTTTTTTTATTGCTTTCCGTTATGTTTATCCGTGCCAGCATGCTTTGTTTTGTACATATGTGTTGCAACTTCCCACACTTAGCCCAATCTTTGGTCTAAGTGTGAGAAGGGGTTGCGTTTATTTTTGCATGTTTGGTTTTGTTTATTGAGCCTTCTCCCACTTAGCCCGGTGTACAGTCTAAGTGTGAGAAGTTTGTTTTGTTTCTAGCATGTTGTTTGTTTGTTTGTGGTCTGTTTTGTGTCCTTTATACTTCCCTATTTCCCCCCTTCACTAGGATAGCTTGGGGACAAGCTTGAGTGAAGTGGGAGGGGGAGGGAATAGGTGCAAGTATTTGCTTTGTTTTTCTTTTTCTGTGAATAAGAGTCTTAGAGTTTTCAGTTTTGTTTGTGTGTTGCGTGTTGCATGAGCTAGTGGATACAATAAGGCAAAAATTCCCTTAGTAAGAGCAATTGAAGAAAGGATACACGTCAACTTTGATGCCCCTTTCCTTAACAAACTAAAAGCGGTCTGAATGAAGTAAGGACGATAGAAAATGCCTTATATAACCTAGCTGTGCAGCCCTACTATAAAGTGAGTTATAAGCCTAAACACTTTGAGCTAACATGTAAAAAATGGGCAACCATTGGATGCTTAGGGAGTAGAGTATAAAGGAGAAAAAATGAGTTATGGAGGTATAAGCTGGACGAAGTCCAGGGGAGGAGTAAATAAAAAAAAACGGAGGTATAAGTTGGACGAAGTCCATGGGGAAAATAAAAAGAGGAAAAAGAAGATTAATTACCTAAGGGCAAGAAGAAAAAAAATTACCTGACCTAGGAAAAAAAAGGGGGGAGGAGATGATAGAAAGGAGAAACTCTCATAACCCAACGCATCAGTGGTGTAACTTTAACTTTGGAGCGTTTTGATCTTAACATCCCCGGTGAGGAATGAGTGATCGAGCGAACCTAATGGCTGGGAAATCAATAGGCTATCTTGACAAACTGACGGACCGTTTAGGTCGACAAAGGAAGAGGGAGGATTTGAAGATTGTAGACGATCAGAGAGAACTTAAGCTTGTGGGGACAGTCGCCTAAAAGTTGAAACTAGTGCATGCTTATTTGTTGTGTTTTGTGTTCTTTTTGTGTTATTTTCTTTTCTGAGTCTGTATGTGTCTAGGTTTAGGAGTCTGTTTCTGTGTTAGTGTCTTGTTTGTAGAGTCGTTCTTGGGAACCGTGCATTGAAATTCGCCTTATTTCTTTTTCTTGTCTTTCATACTTGAGGATAAGCATGGTTTAAGTGTGGGCAGTTTGATAAGGCTAATTTCATGCATAGGTCTAGGGCTTTAATTCGTGAAATTTCTGGGTCTAACGCACGTTTTAAGCCAGGTGTGTGAAGATTTTTCGCCATGTCCAGGAAAGGAGGAGGACAGTTGCGTGGACCTAGGAAATAGGCGCATGAGTGGACATTATGCGAAAAATTGCTTGACGGAGGAAACCTCAGAGTTGAAGGGTAGAATAGAGATTTCTACGAAGACTCTAGAAGGCTATGTCCGCATCTATAAAAGGGAGAAGCAAGCACGTTGGAGGGACCTTCTCGGTTGGAGGCCTCGCTAACAACCTGTAGCTTAGTTCACTTTTCACACACTTGGGTTCTTTTCGTGGGGAGATTCAGGGTTCGCACCGGGGTTCATGTTTAGTTTTCTTTGAAGCTATTGTGGGTTGTAACACCGTCGTTCTGTGGGCGAAGAAACAATTTAATTTCTGCTTTCATACTTTCCTGATTTCACCGAGCTTCGCTGTTCGAAGCTCGGAGCTCTATTTGTTTGTTTTGCCGAATATTCTCTAATTTCTATGCAAGTTTGATTTTCTGTTACATTGATTTTCAGAATTTCGGAGTTGGATGCGTTTCGCAGTTGTTTTCTGAATTTATGCAGGTTTGCAGTTGGATCTGGGTGATCGGAGTCTGTTTGTGGATAAATCGGAGGGTTGAGTTCGCTGGAGTTGTGGAGTTGTTTGTGGTTGTTTGAATTCGGAGTTGATCGGAGCAGATCTGTGAAAACCGGTGTTATGGAGTCGGTTGTGTCTGTTGTTGGGTTCGGATCGCTTAGATCCGGAGTGGATTAAGCATCCGACGTGAATCTGAGCAAGATTGATTTAATTTCATGCCTAGTTTACGTGTTTTCATTTCATTTCGCCTAGTTTACGTAGATCTGATGTATTTCCGGTTCATAGCAAGTTTCCGGCATCCAAATCTTTATATTCTGTTCGAATCTAGATATATGCTCTGTTTTCTCCATTTGCGTGTTTGAATCGGTAAGGAAATTGCATGTCGTTGTTAGTTGGAGCATGAGTTTGTTATTTGCAGCTTTAGCCGTACTTGCTATAATTGGAGTCATGGTCCCCGCTGTTTTATTCTCCCTGTCTAGTCTTAATTAGTTAGTCGTCTACTCCATCCAGGAAGCAAAATGTGTCTCTCAGTATTGAAGCCTGATTCTATTACATGTTCTGTGTCCTAGGTCTAGCATTTACATTTCGTGTCTAGGTCTAGAAGTAGTTAAAATTCTCAACCCTTTTGCATGGCAGCAGCCGCTTGTTTCCAGAGTCTCTAAGCACTTCTTCACGAATCCATCTTCGTGGGATCGTCCCCGCTTCCCTATACTAATTTATAGTATTCGGGTTGAGGGATTTAATATTTTTTTGAAGGGGAGTCGAGTGTGTCCAACGACAAAAATACTACGTGTTCTCTTGAGTTCCTGGACCTGGTGATCCAGTGGATTTAAGGAGCGTGGTGTCTTGACCAAGCACTTGCATTAGTTTTCTCTGTGCACACTTGCTTACTCCGTAATACACAAACACACAACGTGTTTTGCACCTTCATAAACCCATTTATATGAGTTATGCTTCAACTAAGCTTTTAAGATATGACAATTTCTATGATGTTATATCGACCAAAATGATCCTATCTTGATAATATTACCAAACAGAGAACGTATAATCAAAGTCTGTAGGTCATTTGGATTGAAATGGTTTGCTTTTTTTTTAATTAAACACCTTCACGGTGGAGGGTTGAGTAGGACCCTCATCCCCTATATATCATCAAAACCGAAAAGTTTACATAAAGACTATTCCAAAAGTGAATCGTCTTGAAAAGAACAGCAAACTAAACTCAAAAGTATTACATAACCAAAAAGAACCCCTACCATCCGAGCCACAGGTCTATCCATCTCCTCTAAACCGGACCTCAAACTAGCCTTGCTCTCACTGCACACCTGCCTCCAGATTCTCTCGCTCCATCAGAAGCAAAAATTTGGCAACCACAACTGATCCAGCCTGTAGAGAGCCTGCACTCGAGCAGGCGCCGACTCTCTTGTGTACTTGATCTCTGTTCCCGTTTGCAGTCCAACTTCAGCCAAGAAATCCGCAGCTTTGTTACCTTCTCTAAAGATATGAGAGATTTTCCAGCTAACTCCCTCCAGCTTCCTCCTAATCCTCCCTACTTCCACACACGTCTCGGCTGATCCCAGAGGGTCCGAGGTCAGCCATCGTACAACCACCTCAGCATCAGATTCGATCCATATCCGACCACCATGCTGCTTGGCCAGGGAGATTCCTACCAGAACTGCTGCCACCTCAGCTTCTAGCCCAGACTCACTCTTTAGGCATGTTGAAAATGCAGCAAGGATTTCGCCACGGCTATCCCTCACCACTCCCCCTCCTCCAGCATCCTGCGTAGAAGATTGGATAGCACCATCCACATTGAGCTTAATCCAACCAGAGTCAGACGGTCTCCATTCTACCCTGCCAACTTTCCTCTTGTTTCTCGCTTGTGCCCGGCCACTCATCTCCTCCAATCTCGGTTGGCAATCCCTCCAATGTCCTGGACCTATCATTTTAGCCAGCACCAGGTTCCTCAAGCGCGTCACTACTCTCTTAATCACATTTTCAGCTTCTAAGGGCTTCTCCCTATGGACATTTTCATTTCTCTCTGTCCATATGAACCACATAATAAGACACGGGATGATTATGCAAAGGTGCATGCTAGATCCGATTCCTAGGTGTCGTTGCCACCACCTGAACCTAAGGTCAAGATTGCCCCTAATCCCTCATATAGCGGAACCTGGGGAAACCATCTCTCAAAATGATTCCAAACCTTCCTTGCCACCTCCCTATTCACAAACAGATGAAGCCGAGATTCCACATTGGGTTTCTCACAGCACCTACACTTAGAAGCCAGGTGAATTCCTCTCCATTGCAACTTCAAGTCTACCGGAAGTCTATTAGCTAAGAGGCGCCAGAGGAACATGGAAATTGAGGGGCTGATGCATTTCCCCCATATCAGTCCATATATGATTCGTTTCTCAGATTTCTCTCTCACCAAGTCCCAGGCTGACCTACTTGTTAAATTTCCATTGCCGGTTAGCTTCCACCTTCCTCTATCCTTACTTCTTCTATCAAACGGGACTAAGAGAATTTCCTCAATAATCTCGTCCTCAAGACCTACTTCTTCTGCTAACAGCCATAATTCTATTTCATTCCATTGGTCCCCCTCCCACAGATCAGACACTTTCAGATTGCGAAGAGATACACCTGGATTGCATAAGTTTGCCAGCGGGCCAGGTCTAACCCACGAATCATGCCAAAAACTAATATTCCCTTCCCCCAACACCCATCTGGTTTGAGCCCTACACTGATCCCCTACCTTAAACATCCTTCTTCATACCGGGCTAAATCGCTGAGATCTGTATACCACCATGGGGAAGGAAACAGAACAATATTTCTGGAACATATACTGAGCCCATAAAGACTCTTGTTCCCGGAATCTCCACCACATTTTGATGCTAAAAGACTCCACCAATTCAGACAGGTTTCGGATCCCCAGACCTCCCTCATCCGTCAGCCTACAAACCCGCTGCCATTTTATCCAATGAGTCTTTTTCGTAGAGTTACAAGATCCCCACAGGAAACGAGCCATCACCTGCTCAATCTGTCTCAAGGCTCCTTTTGTAGGATCAAGGACCTGAAAATTATGAATAGGAATGGCCCCCAGCACGCTTTTCAGGAGAGTTAGATGGCCCCCAAAGGATAGATGTCTGTGGCTCCAGCAGTGTATCCTCGCAGAAATTTTATCGTGTAGAAACATAAAAAGGTTCATTTTCTTTCGGCCACGAAAAATAGGGACACCAAGATAGGTAACTGGGAAACTTCCTTGCTGAAATCCACTGACTTCAGATATCTCCTGAGCCCATGCAGAGTGCTATTTATCAATGAAAAAACAACTTTTCCCCATATTGACTTTCTGCCCCGAAACCCCCATATAATGATCAAGGCATTCAATGATATTAAGAACAGCCGCCCTCTGAGCCTGCGAGAAGACAATAATGTCATCTGCATAAGCCAAATGAGACACCCCCATAGTATATCTCGCAGTTCTGTACATCATCTCCTTCCGGCCTAAAATAAACCGGTCAAGCAGCCTTGACAAATAATCCGCTGCAAGAATGAAAAGCGAGGGAGATATTGGATCCCCTTGTCTAAGTCCTCGGTATGATTTAAAAAAACCTGCAGGGCTCCATTAACTAGCACCGAAAACCAACAAGGAGAGATGCAATTCTCAATCAATTTCACCCATTTATCAGAAAAACCTATGTGTTGCAACACCTTGAGTAAGAACGACCATTGTACCCGATCGTAGGCTTTCTCCATGTCCATCTTAAGTACCATGTTCGGAGAGGCCACTCCCTTCCATAATTCATGAAATAATTCCTTAGCAAGTAGTACATTATCACTAATCAATCGCCCTTTAATGAAGCCACTCTGATTAGGAGCTGCTAGCAATGGTAGAAGGGGAGCAAGTCTCGATGTAATGATCTTAGATATGATCTTATTTATCACATTACATAAGCTAATAGGCCTAAATTCTGCCCACTTTGTAGGATTTCTCTTCTTCGGGACTAGAACAATTAAAGTGGCTGCGATACCCCTTGGAATTTGTGAGCCTGTGAAGAAGTCCAACACAACTTCCACCACATCTTTCCCAATAATATCCCAACATACTTGGAAGAAGAGTGCAGAGTACCCATCAGGACCCGCTGCACTTTCTGAGTTAATGTCAAAAACTACTTGTCTTACTTCCTCAGCTGATGGGGCTTCCATTAACTGCTCCATATTTATATGTGAAGGTAAGGTGGGGATAATTTCCAGAATAGGCTCTCCCAGGAGGCCCACATCATCAGAGAGTAAGTTTTTAAAGAAATTTTCCGCTGAGTTCCTGATTTCCATGTCATCAGTTAAAATCCGATCCCCATCCTCAATCATATGAATTCTGGACTTGATTCTTTTTTGTTTAACCCAACCATGAAAAAACCTTGTGTTCCTCTCTCCCTCTGCTACCCACTTTAGAGCCGCCTTTCGTCGCCAGAAATATTCTTCCATTTTCAGCCTTAACAAGTATTCAGCCGTGGTTCTATTCATATCATATCGCAAATCAGGGGAAGGTTCCTGCTCATATTTTTCCTGTGCCTCCCTAGCCTCTGCTTCAGCTTTCCTCAACTTCTCAAAGATATTTCCAAAAACAACACGATTCCATATTTTCAGACTTCGTTTAAGTCGGCTCAGTTTAAGTTGCACGTTGATCATCCCCCTCGTGCCGGTTTTCTCCCTCCAGCATCTATCAACCTCTTGTAAGAATAAATGATGACGAACCCACATGTGTTGGAAACGGAAGGAAGGTCTCACTCTTGGTCCCGCACCCCTGCATACTATCAGAAGTGGGCAGTGATCAGATAAGACTCTGGGGAGATTTGTAACTCTCGTGGATTCAAAGATGTTTGCCCAGCCTTCCCCCAATAGTACTCTATCCAACCTTTCAAAAGTATCCCCTTTTTCCCAAGTAAACTTAGGGCCATCATCCCCTACATCTAGGAGCTGGCAATCACTAATTATCTCTGCAAACTCCATCATTTCCCATGTTCTCTTCTTCTTACCTCCCTGCCTTTCCTCCTCAGAAACAAAGGTGTTAAAATCACCTCCCACAAGCCAAGGCAATCCATCTAACTTAGCAGCCAACTCTCTAAGCTTGCTCCACATCCCAACCCTTCCTTTTCTGGTACATTTTCCATAAGCTACCGAGATAAAGACAGGAGCCGACAGCATTGGAGTAGTAAATCTAGCATGTAGAATCTGTTCAGAATCATCCCAATCATCCACATCTATTCCATCTGCAGCAAACATCCAAATTTGACCATTACAATTACACCCCTTAAATTGCAGTCCAAAAATCTTACTAAAGAAATCTGGCCAAGGCTTAATCAATGGTTCAATAACAACCAAAACCATAATCTTATTTTCCTTCACCAAACGTTTGATAATGCTCTGAGTGTTCACGTTTGCCACACCCCTAGCATTCCAGATCAAAATATTAAGTGACATATCAACCAAGTACAGGTGTACCCGAAGCAATAAGCTTCTCCTTCTTCCCCTTATTCTCTTCTTCCCCCTCCTTCAGTAGGACCAGAGAGGTTCCTCTTTTTTCTGCTCCACAACCAGACTGAGGCATATTTTCATCCTCAGGGTCCTCCTCATAGTCCCAATCCTTTTCATCTTCATACTTTTCATCCTCATAGTCACCATTTGGTAAGAGCTTTAAAAATGGCGTGAAGGCAGAAGGCCCAGTACACAGCCCACCAGATGATTCCACAGAAAGGGAATATAGCATCGAGAACCTGTTAGAGAGTCCTCTTGGTGATCCTCCATCCTCTGAGGTTCCCATTTTCAAGCCCTCAAACTACCTAAAGCCACCCCCTTTTTCCCTTTTCTCCTACCTTGGATCTGGAAATCTCCACCCTGATCCTGGGCATTTACATCAGCTGCCTCCAAATCTTCCCCCAGATCAGTGAACTCCACTTCTCCATGACCATCCCCCACCCCCTGCACCACACCCATCCCAAAAAGATCCCCGTTAACCCCCTTAACCTGTCTCCCCTCCCCAGAGCTCCCCCAGGTTCCTTCTCCCCTCCCTTTCCTTCAACCTCCATCCTCTGATCAAGCTCTCTCTCTCCCTACCCTCCTGTTCCCATAGTACCATTCGTCTCTTGCATAGGCTTGTAGTTTCTTCTAGTTGGCCTCTCCCTCTATCCATTAGCATAACAGTTGTCCCTTGAATGACCCACATGTTTACAATCAAGGTAGTACGTAGGTATGCGATCCCATTTCACCACCTGCCTGATCTCCCTCCCCTGCATATTTAGGACAATCTCCTGCACATGAGTCTTAGATATATCTATTTCAATACATAATCTAGCAAATGATAATCTGGACCGAGCTATTGTAGCATGATCTGCTTGGAGGGGCTCACCAAGTAGACCACCAATGGCAAATAAAGCCGATTTTTCAAACAAACGAATTGGTAGCCCAATCAGATTACACCAGATCGCCGCAATAGGAGACTCAAAAAAAGGATCAAACTCTAGAGTCCATTTAAATACTCTCATTGGGTGTCTATCTACAAACCAAACCGGCATACCATTTGGGCCACTCAACAGTTTTGCATAATCCTCAATAAGATGAAACTGGACTAAAACGTGTTTAGCATTAATATATTTCCACGAAAATTTCCCCACAAATTTCATGCCAATAAAAGCCTTTTGTAAATGGAGAGACGAAGGAATGGAGTGTGAGAATTTACCCACCACAGCATAGCTTATTTTCTCTGCATGAAACGAGGTTTCTGCCCCCGAGAAGTGGATTGAAGGAAGCCCTGCAGTCTCTCATGGTACCCCCATCTGCTTAACCTTCCCTGACTCAAAGCTAAAGTGAGAATTGGCCCTCTGATTACCCCCCCCCTGCCAAGGAATTTTTGTAGTTTTACCCCCAGACCATCTGTTGCCAATACCCTGTACAGATGGTCCTCCTTTCAAACCCTCTTTGCTCGAATTCCCTCTCTCCTTAGGCAACTGCTCTGCTACTCTGACAACTACCTTTTCTCCCCCTCCTCTATTCTTTTACTTTTCCCTCGCATTTCTCAATCCTTCCTTACTCAGAGGAGGAAAATCCTCATCTGCACCTAACTTGAAATCATTCATAAGCCTTCTTTTATTATCCCCTACTTCCTGAGCCATCTCCTCCATTGGACTATCCTTTCCACTAGTAGCCATTTCTAGCATCAGTGGAGCCTGCTCACCAACAAATGCCATATCCTGCAACGGCTGGGCCGCTATCATATCCAGCGCAAGATCAGAGCTATCCCCAAACGGCAGCATTTCCCGCAGCCTTGTTCCCTCAACATCAGCCCCTAGAGGAAGGGAACTCTGACTTATCTAAGTATCACTCACTCCCTCACTACCATTATTCTGTTCACCACATCCCCGGCCAACTACCTCCTTCTCTGCTGCTTCCATTAGTGTGCCTCTCTACTCCGAGATCTCTGGAATCGCCTCAAGCAGACCTAACCCCCTTCCCCCAGAATCCTTCGTCCCCTTCGTAGGTCGCAGGCCAACATTCAAACCAACCTGCCTCAGATCCCTACCCCGATGCCCACCCCTCCTCATCTCAGCCATCCTCACTAAATGAGACCTATGATTTGTCTTTCCATGTCTTCCTCGAGTTGCAGAAGATCGCAGCGATTTCTTCCTCAAGCTACGCCTCGAGTTAGGGGAATCAGTATCTCCACCCTTATTTAGGGACGGATCCCCTTTTTCCCCCTTCTCCGAAACTTCCATCGATCCCCCATCACACTCACCGCCTACCGGTAAAACCCCCACAATCTCCAACTCCCCGCCATCAGACATCCCTATCCTCCCTTTCGCCGATAATTGGAACTCAAAAAACAGTAACTGGAAACCGAACCCACAAAACAGCCGTGAACAGTGAAATCGAAACTCCGTGAACAGTGAAACCGAGAAACGAAATCAATCAGTGTGTGAAAATCGCACACACTGAAGGTGAAAACGCCTCATGATTGAAATAGATTTTAAATGAATGAAAATGGATTGAAATGGTTTGCTTGTTGACCAAGTAAACCCAAATATAAAGAGTTAATCTTTAAATTAATGTGCACGAGACAACAACGATTACTAAGCTCTATTGACCAAAATGATATTGTCTTCATTGTCGTTACATTACAAACATCACAAAATGTATGATTGTGGGCAATTTCGATTCAAAAGGTTAGCTTGTTGGCCAAGTAAACCCATATATATGAGTTGTGGTTCAACTAAGCTTTTAAGATATGACAATTTCTATGATGTTATATTGACCAAAATGATCGTATCTTGATGCTATTACCTAACATAGATCGTACAATCAAAGTTTGTAGGTTATTTTGATTGAAATGGTTTGCTTGTTGGCCAGGTATACCCCAAATATAAAGAGTTGATCTTTAAATGAAAGTGCACGAGACAACAACGATTACTATGCTCTATTGACCAAAATTATCTTGTCTTCATTGCTGGTACATTACAAACATCACAAAATGTATTATTGTAGGCAATTTCGATTCAAAAGATTTGCTTGTTGGCCAAGTAAACCCATATATATGAGTTATGCTTCAACTAAGCTTTTAAGATAATACAATTTCTATGATGCTATATCGACCAAAATGATCCTATCTTGATGCTATTACCAAACAAAGATCGTACAATCAAAGTTTGAAGGTTATTTTGATTGAAATGGTTTTCTTGTTAGCCAAGTAAACCCAAATATATAGAGTTTATCTTTAAATGAAAGTGCATGAGACAACAATGATTACTATGCTCTATTGATTAAAATTATCTTGTCTTTATTGCCGTTATATTACAAACATCACAAAATGTATTATTGTGGGCAATTTCGATTCAAAAGGTTTGCTTGTTGTCCAAGTAAACCTATATATATGAGTTATGCTTCAACTAAGCTTTTAAGATATGACAATTTGTATGATGTTATATCGACCAAAATGATCCTATCTTGATACTATTACCAAATAGAGATCGTACAATCAAAGTTTGTAGGTTATTTTGATTGAAATGGTTTGCTTGTTGGTCAGGTATACCCAAATATAAAGAGTTAATCTTTAAATGAAAGTGCACGAAACCTGTCGATACCTCGCGCGAGCAGTTACTGCCCATCGCTGCCTGTGGAGCTCACACGGCTTTATTCGAAGCCCCAACGTCACCCCGTCATCCGCGGAAATCATTTACGCACTAAGCTAAGCCCTCTAACTCACATCATCTAGTTCATTATGTTGAGTTCCTCTTTGGGCAGTAGCTTGTGGCATTATAATTCTTGTATTTGATCAAAGTGGTGAGGGTTGACATGGTTTTGCTACTGTTCTTGGTCTACGAGGCAGACTATTGTTTCCTTGCACTGATTTGTGTGATCCTAAAGCTCTAAGTACTTGAGCATGAGGTTCTAATATGATGCAGATGGGAGTATTTTGATTACCTTTCCTTTGGATTCCTCTTGGTTGTTGAATTGCTCTCTTGCCATTCCTCCTAATCCTTGTTGCTTCTCTTATGAATTGTGAATTTTGGGTGTCGAAAGGTGATGAGAAGGAGGTGGTGATGAGCTGCTTTTATAGGAGAAAAATTTTGGCATTTTGTGGACAATTTTGGATAAAGATTCCCTCATCTTTTTGAATTTAGGCTAAAAGCTTCACTACCCCTTTGGTGTAAGTATTGGGAAGGGTGCTCTTGTATTTATAGTTATGGATTCCCTTATCTTTTTGCATGACAAAAGGGCATCTTTCCTAATCGGTCTAAAGCATTGGGGAGAGTTAAGGAGATTTGGGATATCCAATCCCCACATCATCCTATGCCACTATGTTCTTATTTGGATTTGGAAGGTTTTTTTTGGAGGATTTCTTTGGCAGGGACTTGCTGCCACCATCTCTTTTCCTCACTACTAATCACTTTACTTTTTCTTCTTGAAATTTGCTACTCATATTTCCTCCCTAATTGTGGTGTGTGAATTTTTCTTGCAGGTTTAGAGCTGATTCCTCCAGCTGCTATTGCTGCCCAACCGAGAAGAGAAGAGGGGAAGAGATCATGCTCCAAGACATTCCGATATCTCATTACCATTTCTAGCTAGAGTCAAATCCTAGATTATGTACTCCTTAGATTTGCCGAGCTTGAACATATCTCCTTTGTATAACATGAACAAAAATCACTCCATTTGATTACATGGAATTTCTATTTTTCCAACAATTGTAGTTCTTAATTTGTGATCTCTTGCACCTTAATTTCCAAAATGCAAAAGAACCAAACATAACTTAAGTCCTTCACTTATGATTAAATCCAACTTACCACGTGCAAAATAAAAGTCGATCGTCTCTTCGTCCATATTTTTTTTATACTCCAAAATTTGTGCACAAAAACTCGGGGTGTTACAGATTGTTACCTCTGTATCCATTGAAGGATTTTCGTTGCTAGCAGCATTTCCCGGTAATCCTTGATTACTCGACCACGAATAGAGATCTAGGAAGAACAATATACAAAACAATTTATCTAAACAATTTATCTCGATTCAATTCTATGGATTAGAATATGAACAAGACAAAACCAAAAACCCTAAATCTCCCTTTTAGTGTGGCTCGAAAATCGAGCCTTGGGGAGAGAGAGAGGCCGAGTCAACGGCGGCTAGGGTTAGGGTTTGGGAGTTGTGAAATGTGTGTTCTTGCTTTTCCCATCTCTTCTCAATATTTATAGGTTGGACTTTGTTTGGGTTAGAAGGGGTGAATTATATATTGGGCTCACCCATTAGATAAAATTCTAATTAAATCAATTAACTCATGATTTAATATATTATCTAATTGGATATTATTTTGTTTCATTAAAGAATAATATTAAACTCCCATCTAAATCACCAAATTACGAAGAACTTTGGTTCCATTTTATTTTATAAATATTTCCCGCGTTTAAGATTATCTTAATCCATTAATTTAATTCTTTGTCTACTATGTGACTTGAATTAAATTAATTCTCCAAAGAGTTTTTCTAGTTTGAAACTTTATTTATTATTCATGGAATAAAATTCCAACTGCGCAGTTTTCTATACATATCACATCCAAGTTGTTGAACTAAATTCAATGGATTAGTGTTTCAGATAATTTGTCGCATTTTGTGAAGAATTTTAATTTTTTAACATTAAAAAGTCGATGTTCACTGCGATTAATTTATTTTTATTTAATTTAATTAATATATTTTTTAATTTGATGAAATATGAATGTAGAGTATATTTTTTTATTGGTTCATTATTTTCTTTTCCTATGATCATGACTCAACATATTGAACATTATAAGTATATTTATAATTTCATGTTAATGGCGTTTTTGTATTGAATTGTATTACTATATATTGTTAAAATATGAATGTCCTTTTGGTAGTGCATATCCAAAAAAGTTCTAATCAATAAATGTGTCTTTATTATTTGCATATTATTTTTAAAAATAATATACTAATGGTTAATATTCAAAATGCATAATTGACTTTAACATTTGCTTATAGTAGTACTCTATATAGAGATTATAATTATTAGTTGTGATCTTATTTTACAATATTTTATTTAATATTCATATTTTAATTATTGCCATAGTAGTATTTATTTAATTAAATTATAATTACATCAAACATACACATTACAACTTGCAATAATATAAACGCGAATAAGGTTTGTGCATCGCACAAATGCACATGTATTACACTAGTAAATTATTAAGGCCGAGCTGAGAGGTTGACACGATGGTGTTAAATAAAAGCACATCAAATAATGAATTGAAATATTAATTTTTTTTTGAATTATATTTAAAATATATTATTAAAATTTATTTTATTTATATATAGTTTTTGAAATTTCCTATTAAGTTCTAGTAGTTATTAAAAATTCAATACGAATTCAATGTTTTGGATATTTTTGGTTATTTTCAATCTTAAAAAATTGAATTTTTGGATTGTTTCGAATTAGACAAAAATATGAATAATAATCTAATAGACTTTCCTAATTATAGTTTTAGTCCAGCCTTTAATTTACATAACCCCAATCTCTATCTTCTCTATCTTATCATTACGTTGTCGTCAAACATCTACACAACTGACTCACGAAATGGAGGGTCTTACTTTCGGACGAATCTTTTTTCAATTTGTGGACTTGCAATGACAAAACGCTCAATTGAATTATAGTTCTTGATTCAAGTATTCTCACCTCTATATTTTTTTCACTCTCCTAGTTTATCCTCTTTTTATTTAATTACTAAATAACACTTCCTAAAATGTTATGCCCAAAAGGAGTCCTCGCTTAAGGTGGGGTAGAGGGAATACTTGATTTCTGATTGCGAATTAGTTCCATTGTTATCCTTCTGTCACACCCCATCTATTTGATTAAATGGATCATCGAGAATGAAAATAATTTTTCAAATGAAAAAGCTATTGGAATAAAATAAAATAAACTATAACTATGTAGTGTGAAATATCTAGATATTATCTAAATATTAATGTTTGGTAGTAGAATTCCAAAAATAGTCTAAGATTTTTATTGAGAAAAATCTAGTCTAATAATAGAGTATAGAACTATAGATGATTGAGGTATGCATATATGTGTGTCATTTCATTTTGCAAACGTTTATAAGTTGAAAAGTGAAGTGTGCTTCAATTTTCTTTCATACACTCAACCTCAATATCGTCTTAAATATTTAATCTAAACTATGTTAATCCTCTCATATATTTATTATATTCAATAAAAAATCATATGAGAACATCTAGTTAATGACTATTGTTTTAAATCAATTAAATTATTGTGTATATAAGAATATACAATAATTGATAACAGGAATTGGAAAATTTTGAGACTTGGTGCGTTGTGGTGTGAGCTTTGAAGAAATAGTTGAATTTTGAGAATTGGATTATTTTGAAACTTTGAAGAATTTTAAACATAGGGTGGGTCGTCGGTATAAGTGACCAAAACTACCATATCGTAAAGTAAACCTTATTGAAAATTTTAAACATAGGGATGGGTCGGTTCGGTATAAGTTACCAAAACCACCATATCATATACCTTATTGAAAATTTTAAACGTAGGGATGGGTGGGTCGGTTCGGTATAACTTACCAAAACCACTATATCTTGCATTCTTTACCAATTATGCTTCCTTATGCATTTTTCAATTTCTACTAATGTAGGTGAAGAGTAAGACTCTTCAAAGCCAGGTTATGGAATACAAGGACATGAAGATAAGTTTGGGTCTACTTTCCATGTTCATGGGCACAAACACAACAACTAGCTTTCCTCTCCTGAGTAATTACGTTATAAACCACAAGTTGACCAGTTGGAAGCAGATATGCTCTATTTTTGAAATGAGGTATGTGATTAGTGGTTTTAATGCCTAGGGACGCATTCAGATAAGAATCTTGTAAACAATTCTAAATTCATTGATCGATATCACAATTCTCTATATTTGCAGTTTAATGTAGCCATGGAAAGCTCAACTAAAAAATTTAAAGCCAAACTACATATAAATATATATCTTATCGAGTACATGTTGTCTGTGGGTATAAGACTTGTTGCATCGAAGCCGAAGTTTGAGAAAGAATTCGCAAAGATATATGTAACATCCCAAACTTTTGTGACTCCTTTTTATATGTTATTTGATTTTTGAATCTTGGAAGTTATGAAACTTTTGTTTCTATGTGATTAAAGTGCCTTGCGTGAAATAAATTGTCGTGGTTATTGAGGAATGATGAGTTTGAGATTTTATATTTTTCCAGTGAGGGGAAAAGATTAATAGGATCATGCATTTATTCTTTCGCGAGTCAATTCATTGATAAATTCGGCCCTTCCTAGTTATTGAAGTAGTATTTCATTTCTTGGATTTAATCGATTGTTTTGAGATATTTATTCAAATTAAATCCAAACCAAATGATCCCAAAATTGTACAACATGAACTTCGAACTCCATTCTATTTTCCTTGGGAGTTTCGAAAATCTCCAATAGGAGAATGAATTAATTGCCTTTGATTTAATTGGTGCTTTATTGACCCCCCTTCTTTTGAATTTAATCCAATTAAATCATGTTATATTTTATTTCTTCACCCAAAAATAAATAGAGAGTTGGGATTTTGCCTTGGCTATTTGAGCCTAGTATTTTCGGCCCCTCCAATAAATTTTGGAGGATATTTTATTTGTTTCCCATCTTGTGGAATCCCTTTTTATTCAAATAAATACCTATGCCTAATTAATTGGGGATGTGAATATTTTCCTTCTACTTTTCCTCCATGTCACACGCCTCCTATGCTTATTTTTCCTTGAGGGAATTTAAATATTTGCTACCTATTTTATGGGAGTCTTTTTTCTAAAGAAATTACCTAATTTAAATCCTATTCTATTTAATTAGGGATTTAAATAATTCCTTGTGCAAAGTCCTCAAATTTTCGGCCCCCACCATAAATTTCCTACTTGGAGATTTAATTTATTTGTTTCCTTGTATTCATTATTTTTATATACCAAATTGTGGATTTATTTCTCTCCAAGTAAATATCAAATGATCCCTTGTTAATTTTCAGCCATAATTTTTGAAAACTTGGCTCCTTATAATTGTGGGATTTTTATTCATTATCCTATATTTTAATTCCCCACAATTCATTTATTTAATTTACCCATGGATTAAACCTAGCAAATAAATAGCAATTAAACAAACCCTAGCCCCCATTTCCTCCTACAATTTTCGCCACTCTCCCTCTCTCTCCCTCTCCCACACGGTTTTGTCTCCTCTCCCACTCTCCCATCTCCAAAAATCCTCCATCCAACCCTTGTTCTTGCAATCCGTTGAAGTTATCTTCAAGAGTCTCCGAAGAATCGTTTCGTTCTTTGCTTCTACCGATTTATTTTTGTCAAAGAAGGTATATTTTGCTCACTTTTCCTCCTCCTTTTCCGTTTGAACCATGTTCTTGAGTCCTACATGCATGTAGTGGTTGTGGGTTTGATAGATCGCAAGATTTAACGGGGGAAAGTGTGTTTTCGTAAGAACTTAGATGATATTGTGTTTTGATTGAAATCATGTGTTGTTGGATTGGAATATTTGGTGAATAATATGAGCTTATGTGCAAATATATGTATGAGGAGCTTGTAAGCATGATTATGTGTTTTCGAGCATGAGAAATCGGTGTTTGTGTGATGGAAGATGAAAACCCTATTTTCGAACTTGAACCAGAAATCTGTGATGCACGACCAGTGGCTTACGATCTGTGATTGACCCATCAAACGAACGAATTTTGCTATGAAATTTTTACTGAGTAAACTTCAAGGTGTTTTCTGTGTTTCGTGTACATTTCAACCCTTTTTATCGAAAAATGAATTTTTAATAAATTTTTGAAGTTGACTGCGCAAATCTTCCAGAAACTTGAGTTCTCGCCATGAACGTTTCGTTTTCTGTTTGACTGACCAAATGACCTCCGATTGATGTTATTCTTGAACTATATGAAAATTTGAAGTGTCTTCTGAGTCGTGTTAAATTTTCAACCTTTTTGGGCATCGGATGAATTTATGGTGAATTTTTCAAATGAACTGCGCAATACTGTCGGAAATTGTATGCTACGACCAGAGAGTTCAATATGTGATATGACTGATTAAATGACGTGATTTCGGTGTGAAAATTTTCATGGATGAAATTGAATGTCTCCTCTGTATTGTGACCAAAATTTAGCATCTTTTGAGGTCGGGTGAATTTATAGTGATTTTTACAAAACGGTCGCGCAGTTCTGCCAGTTTTCTGCCTTGTTAAAATATCTCTTATTTTCATGTCTAAAAGTATTGTATGATGCATGTATGTCCAAGGAACGTGTCTAAATGATGTGATCACGTGTGATAAATCGAAATGTGTTACGATGTGTTCTCCCATCTTTGTGACGTATGTTGGGTCGGGAATTTGAGAAAAACGACGAGATAATCGATAGGACATGCATAGTAATATGTTGTTGTGGAAAGCTAACTGTGTTGTCATTGACAAGGGTGTTGTGTATTCGTGAACTCATGGATCGAGAGTTGCTAAGTTGGGTTGTGAATTGCTAAGAGAACGAGGTGGGCTTTCTTTTCAAACCTCTTCATTTTTCCGAAAAATATTATGTGGAGATACAAGGGTGGTTTAACTGTTATGTCATGCCATGGACTGTTTTTGTTATGTGGTTGTGTGCTTGATGCCTAGTTCGTATGAGTTTACTCCGTTAGGCTATATGGCTGTTTTGTGAAACGAATTCGGGTCCGAGTAGGGCCGTAAACCCTATCGGGCTGTGTACACTGGTGGGATCGTGAGCCGTCCTTGCAAGTCAGCCGGTCTCGTGGGCGAATAGTGTGGCCACACTTTCGTCGCACTGTGGTTGTGATTGTTGGATTGATGTAAAATGTGGGGAGATTATTTGACTGGCCAGTCTATGAAACATTTTTGTGTTCTCGTGATATTTTCTTTTTTTTTCGTATAAAACTCGAGATCACTGGTATGGATGACATAATTATATTAATGTTTTCGGCATGAGCCCATTGAGTACAACAAGTACTCAGCCCTGCAATTTCTTTTAAAAATTTTGCAGGTTGAGCGGGATGTTGCGGTGGATGTTTAGCTGGCTAAAGACCCTAGGATACGTTGTGTCGTCATACATAGGCGTGATCCTTGACTCTCTTGAACCTTATATATCCGCTGCTATGTTTTAAATTGTGTCTTAAGACCTTAATCTTTATGTTTTTGTGTTTGAACATGTATGGTGGTGTTAGGATTTAAACGTGTGTTTACGTCGTCTTTTGAAAATGGTATTCTTCGGGATTTGAGTTAATGTTTGCTTTACTTTAGTTATTTAATTGTTGTGTTTTCTTAAGTCTAATTTTTCCGTTATCCTTTTTTTTTAAAGTATTTTATCTTAGGTCTTTTCAAAAAAAATTTACCTTAAAATCTTTTAAGTAAGGTGTTCTTTTAAATTGTTGTCCATGCATGTCGGTCACGATCGCCGCGTTGTGGTACCCCTTGTTTGGGCGGTCGTGACAGAGTGGTATCAGAGCTTCGTTCTTTCGCTCTGGTCCGAGAGTCTTCTTTCACTTTAAGTCTAGAATAGTAGACCATAAACTAAAAGTATCACGAAGGCTCAACATCCAAAGCATCACGCTCAACCAAGGAAAGTGAGGTATGTTTTAAGTTGTTGATGAAATATGAGAACGATTTATAAGATTGATGATATGATGAGTATGGTTTGGGCAAAAGAAGGCATGAGCAAGTAATTACGTGATGATGTGATTTTCATGATTGAAATTCGTGAATAAATGATGTGATGACATAAAGAAGTTGAATGTGAGCATGATTGGCATGATGATCTAAACACGTGTATTATGTGAAAATAATATCGTGATAGTATGAATATGTGGAATATGACAATATAATTTAAGCACGTGTTGTATGTACGAACATGATATTGGTATGGTATGAGTATGTGAGATATGAGCAAGATTGGCATGATGACCTAAGTATGTGTTATGTGTGTGTAAGTGATATGACAAAAGCATGTGAGCATAGGATGATGGAGTGTTTTACATGAAGGATGAAGGTTGATGAGTTGTTTTGAGCATGTTGAATTTTTGAGAAAAAAAAAATTGTTGTTTCAAACGTATATGTGAAGTGCATGAGTGTTTTGTTTGGAATACAAATGTGTTATGAGTTTTGAAAGATTTGCATGGTTTGATATGTAAAAGAGAAAAATGGAAAAATGATTTTGTGGTTGATGTTTTGTAATATTAATGATTAGTTGTTCTAGTGGAGTTTGATTGAGGAAAAATGTTATGTTGTGAAAGTTCTTTCTTTTGGGAAAATTAATTGATCAATGGAAAATGTTGTGTTTATGAATTGTTTAAAAAAAAAATTAAAATTACCTTTTCGTTTGAAAAATTGAGCCATGGAAGTGTGACGTTATGTATGTTATGAGGTGCGAAAGTGTAAGGAAATTTTGTTTCAAAAGTTTTGAATATAATTGTGAAGTTCGAAAGTGTTTTGTTATGGGATGTGAAAATATGGTGTGTTTATCTTGAGGTATGAATTACGTTAGATGATGATCTAGGAGATGATGAATCGTATGGTGAACTTAGAGTACCTAAAATATAACCCTAGTTGACCGTGTGGATCGTAGTTCTAAGTTGAAAACTTAACTATTGCTTTTCCGAGCAATGGAACGTACGAGAATATGAGAGTTGAGGCAAACGCTTAAGTCAAGGTACGAGACACGAAGAACCGATGCTAAGAGATATTTTCATGCAATGACAAGCGATCATACTCGCGATTTAAATTAGTATAGTTTAATCTTGTGTAAGTGGAAGCACGATGGAGATGATCTCCATACCCTGCTAAGGAGCACGAGGATGATAACCATGTCCTACGAGGATAGTCATTATGACAGGAAAAGAATTTTATGAAGATATGGATTTCAACTATCGTTATTAGTGGCAATGACACGAAGAATCTCAGCGTGGGATCCACAGTTCTTAAAGCGATGTTACCAGTTTCGGCGTGCGAAAGATGAACAAGGAGGTGCGACTTCAATAGCTGGAACAAACTATTCTAATCAACAGTTCTTACTTGGATTATAAGAAGTTACCTTTCAGAACCTTTCAAATAGCCGTGAGCCATTGTCTATTTAACAGCTTGTTTCATTCACCCATTGCAAGTGATGCATATTGTTTCTTTTCCTCCATTGAGTCATAACTCACTCTCAGTTCTTGGAAAGTGGTGTTGCCTTCATAACTTTGGACACTTGGATTGATTGTAGTCTTCTTTGACCTATTATTTATACGGACCATACTTTGACTCTGTGAGCCTTTGCTATTGAGCTTCATTCCTAAGGCCGCTTGCAGTTTCGTCCTTCAATATAATCATGTTTCACAGACATGTTTTCCTATAGGATATTCTTCTTCGAACTTTTGTTCAGCCTTTTATTTTGTCACCATGTCTGTGTCAAGTTCTTTCTTACAGAGTGAAATTCTTTTTGGTTCAGTTCATATATCCTTTCCATAATAGAACCTTTCTTTCTACAAAATGAAGTTAAGGCCTACATTTTGTTCCTTGCCTCAACAAACTAAATCCACTTGATTTTTGTTTTCAATAGCCCCTTTGACTTAGATTGCCTTTCACAAACTTATGAACCCACTGATGTGATTCTGTTAGTCCATATTATGATTTTCCTTGAACCATGATCAGTACCGCTTTGTGACAACTGTCTGCATTTCTCAATCCTCATGCAACTGATCATTTCTTTTCCTCAACTCTTTAAGTCATTATCCGTGTGGACTTTTCAAATTTGGTCATCTTTTTGGTAGCCAACTACGAGAATTGACATTTATTTGATTTCATTCCATATTCATGACCTATCTTATGTTCTTCCAAGCTCTGTGGGGATGATCATAACCAATTGTTATATTTCAAAATCGGGTCATATCCAAGTTAAGACTGTTTGACTAAAGTTTGTGTTAGGAGAGTTAGGAGTAGTAGCTCGACTTTTACACGTCGTGCCTTTGGAGAACGTTGACATAATTTTGGGAATGGATTTGCTTCCCGAGAACCACGCAATGATTCACTGTAAAGAGACACAGATTTCGTTTCAAATCCCTGGTGACGAGCCGACCATCTTGTATGGAATCTCCATGAACCGACGAACCTCCATAATCTCTGCTATGCAAGCAACCACGATGATAAGAAAAAGGCGTCTGGCATATCTTGTGTATTTGAACGGAGAGGAGAAGAAATAGTTGAAAGTGGAAGACGTGGCAGTAGTATGAGACTTTCCCGATGTGTTCCCTGAAACCTTACATGGACCATCGCCCGACAGACAAGTGGAGTTTACCATCGACTTAGAACCCGAATCTGCGCCAGTGTCGAAGGCACCATATCGAATGACCCTTAAGGAGTTGGCCGAGTTGAAGATTCAGTTGCAAGAACTGTTAGACTTGGGCTTTATTCGACCCAGTGTGTCACCGTGGGGAGCGCCAGTTTTGTAAGTTAAGAAGAAGGATGGGACGATGAGGATGTGCATCGACTATCGTGAGCCCAACAAGATGACCTTGAAGAATAAGTACCCACTGCCAAGGATTGATGATTTATTTGACCAACTTCGAGGAGCGGGCGTATTCTCGAAAATGGATTTGAGATCAGGGTATCATCAACTAAAGGTCCGACGAGAGGATGTGCCTAAGACTGCTTTTCGCACTCGTTATGGCCATTATGAATTCGTCGTAATGCCATTTGGGCTGACCAACGCCCCAGCCGTTTTCATGGACTTAATGAACTGAGTTTTCCACGAGTATCTTGACAAGTTTGTGTTAGTCTTCATCGACGACGTGTTGGTATACTCGAAGAACGAAGAGGAGCATGGACAACACCTACGAACAGTGTTGGAAACGTTGCAAACGGAGAAACTTTATGCCAAGTTTAGTAAGTGTGAGTTTTGGTTGACTCGAGTGAACTTCCTTGGTCATATTGTGACGGCAAACGGGATTCAAGTAGACCCAGCAAAGGTCGAGGCCGTACAGAATTGGAAATCGCCGAAAACGCCAAGTGAAATCCGCTGTTTCTTGGGATTGGCGGGATATTATCGACGATTCATCGAGGGATTCTCTAAGATTGCGAGACCGATGACGCAACTACTAAAGAAAGGATTTAAGGTAGTTTGGACGCCAGAGTGCGAGGCGATTTTCCAATTATTGAAGGAGAAATTGACTACAGCACCAGTCCTAGCGGTACCAGAACCCGACAAGGACTTCGCCGTCTATACGGATGCGTCGAAAGTAGGACTAGGATGTGTGTTAATGCAAGATGGGAAGGTGATAGCATATGCTTCCCGACGCATGATTTGGAGTTAGCAGCAGTGGTGCATGCACTGAAAATTTGGAGACATCATCTCTATGGAGTGAGATTGAAATCTACACCGATCACAAGAGTCTCAAGTACTTCTTCGAGCAGAAGGAGCTAAACATGCGACAACGACGTTGGTTAGAGGTCGTGAAAGACTATGACTGCGGTATTAATTACCATCCAGGCAAGGCGAACGTGGTCGCCGATGCCTTGAGTAGGAAGAACCAACCTCAACTAGCTTATTTCCTAACGCAAGAGGAAGCTTTGATTCACGAGTTTGACAAGATGAGTGTGGAAATAGTGAAAGCGCCCGAGACAGTAGGTGTAAAATTGGCGACACTAGTGATTGAGCCAGATTTGAGAACCAAACTCATAGAAGCCCAGCGACGTGATGGAAAGTTGGAGGAATTACGCGCGAAAGTGATAGCCGAGAAGCTTGATCATTACCTCGAGGAGGCGGATAATGCCTTGACATACGATGGACGATTGTGTGTGCCAAGCGATGAGGTGCTAAAAGAGGAGATTTTGAGTGAAGCGCATGACACGCCTTACACCGCACACCCCGGAAGCATGAAGATGTATCAGGATTTGAAGCAACGGTTTTGGTGGAATGGGATGAAAGGGGATGTAGCGTCATATGTGGAACGATGTCTAGCATGCCAACAAGTGAAGGCCTTACACCAGCGGCCATATGGGAAGTTGCAACCGCTCGAAATTCCTGAATGGAAGTGGGAGCATCTAGCTATGGTTTTCATGACGGGTTTGCCAAGGTCACAGAGGGGCAACACTGCGATCTGGGTGATCATTGATCGACTTACTAAAAGCGTGCACTTCTTACCGATTAAGATTACTTATGGCACGGACAAACTAGCAAAGCTCTACGTGAACGAGATTGTGCGATTACACGGAGTGACAAAGACCATCGTATCCGACCGTGATACGAAGTTCACATCAAAGTTTTGGATGAGTATGCAACGCGAATTGGGCACACAACTGAACTTCAGCACTGCATATCACCCGCAATCGGATGGGCAGTCCGAGAGGACGATTCAGACACTTGAAGATATGTTGCGAGCAGTTGTCTTAGATCGAGGAGAAAGTTGGGAAACGGTTCTACCATTGGTCGAATTCGCCTACAACAATAGCTATCAAGCGACGATCGATATGGCTCCGTACGAAGCCTTGTACGGCAGGAAGTGTCAATCCCCACTTTATTGGGATGAAGTTGGCGAGAGAAAGATGTTAGGACCCGACGCCATAAAGGAGATGACCGAAATTGTGCATCAAATCCGTGCAAGGATCAAGGAAGCTCAAGATAGGCAGTAGACGTATGCTGACGTCCGTCGAACGGAAATCAAATTCAACGTTGGTGACAAAGTATTCTTGAAAGTATCCCCGACGAAAGGAGTTGTGAGGTTTGTAGTAAAGGGCAAGCTGAAATCGCGTTTTGTAGGGCCGTACAAGATTATCGACGAAGTAGGTCCTGTAGCGTACCGTTTGGCGTTACCTCCCAGTTTTGGGAATGTGCACAACGTGTTCCACGTGTCGCAGTTGCGCAAGTACGTGTTCGACCCCAAACATGTGATTCACCAAGAGGAAGTGATCCTAACCCCCGACATGAGCTACGAGGAAAGGCCCGAAGCAATCCTAGATCGGAAGCTACAAGAGTTACGAAACAAGTCGATAGTGTCCGTGAAGGTGTTGTGGAAGCACCATGGCCCCGAGGAAGCTACGTGGGAGTTAGAAGATAAAATGAAAGAAAGGTTTCCCGAGTTGTTTATGTGAGACGATCAAATTTCGGGACGAAATTTCTGTTTAGAGGGGAAGGATGTAACATCCCAAACTTTTGTCACTCCTTTTTATATGTTATTTGATTTTTGAATCTTGGAAGTTATGAAACTTTTGTTTCTATGTGATTAAAGTGTCTTGCGTGAAATAAATTGTCGTGGTTATTGAGGAATGATGAGTTTGAGATTTTATATTTTTCCAGTGAGGGGAAAAGATTAATAGGATCATGCATTTATTCTTTCGCGAGTCAATTCATTGATAAATTCGGCCCTTCCTAATTATTGAAGTAGTATTTTATTTCTTGGATTTAATCGATTGTTTTGAGATATTTATTCAAATTAAATCCAAACCAAATGATCCCAAAATTGTACAACATGAACTTCGAACTCCATTCTATTTTCCTTGGGAGTTTCGAAAATCTCCAATAGGAGAATGAATTAATTGCCTTTGAATTAATTGGTGCTTTATTGACCCCCCTTCTTTTGAATTTAATCCAATTAAATCATGTTATATTTTATTTCTTCACCCAAAAATAAATAGAGAGTTGGGATTTTGCCTTGGCTATTTGAGCCTAGTATTTTCGGCCCCTCCAATAAATTTTGGAGGATATTTTATTTGTTTCCCATCTTGTGGAATCCCTTTTTATTCAAATAAATACCTATGCCTAATTAATTGGGGATGTGAATATTTTCCTTCTACTTTTCCTCCATGTCACACGCCTCCTATGCTTATTTTTCCTTGAGGGAATTTAAATATTTGCTACCTATTTTATGGGAGTCTTTTTTCTAAAGAAATTACCTAATTTAAATCCTATTCTATTTAATTGGGGATTTAAATAATTCCTTGTGCAAAGTCCTCAAATTTTCGGCCCCCACCATAAATTTCCTACTTGGAGATTTAATTTATTTGTTTCCTTGTATTCATTATTTTTATATACCAAATTGTGGATTTATTTCTCTCCAAGTAAATATCAAATGATCCCTTGTTAATTTTCAGCCATAATTTATGAAAACTTGGCTCCTTATAATTGTGGGATTTTTATTCATTAGCCTACATGCATGTAGTGGTTGTGGGTTTGATAGATCGCAAGATTTAACGGGGGAAAGTGTGTTTTCGTAAGAACTTGGATGATATTGTGTTTTGATTGAAATCATGTGTTGTTGGATTGGAATATTTGGTGAATAATATGAGCTTATGTGCAAATATATGTATGAGGAGCTTGTAAGCATGATTATGTGTTTTCGAGCATGAGAAATCGGTGTTTGTGTGATGGAAGATGAAAACCCTATTTTCGAACTTGAACCAGAAATATGTGATGCACGACCAGAGGCTTACGATCTGTGATTGACCAATCAAACAAACGAATTTTGCTATGAAATTTTTACTGAGTAAACTTCAAGGTGTTTTCTGTGTTTCGTGTAAATTTCAGCCCTTTTTATTGAAAAATGAATATTTAATAAATTTTTGAAATTGACTACGCAAATTTTCCAGAAACTTGAGTTCTCGCCATGAACGTTTCGTTTTCTGTTTGACTGAACAAATTACCTCCGATTGATGTGATTCTTGAACTATATGAAAATTTGAAGTGTCTTCTGAGTCGTGTTAAATTTTCAGCCTTTTTGGGCATCGGATGAATTTATGGTGAATTTTTCAAATGAACTGCGCAATACTGTCGGAAATTGTATGCTACGACCAGAGAGTTCAATATGTGATATGACTGAATAAATGACGTGATTTCGGTGTGCAAATTTTCATGGATTAAATTGAATGTCTCCTCTGTATTGTGACCAAAATTTAGCATCTTTTGAGGTCGGGTGAATTTATAGTGATTTTTACAAAACGGTCGCGCAGTTCTGCCAGTTTTCTGCCTTGTTAAAATATCTCTTATTTTCAAGTCTAAAAGTATTGTATGATGCATGTATGTCCAAGGAACGCGTCTAAATGATGTGATCACGTGTGATAAATCGAAATGTGTTACGATGTGTTCTCCCATCTTTGTGACGTATGTTGGGTCGGGAATTTGAGAAAAACGACGAGAGAATCGATAGGACATGCATAGTAATATGTTGTTGTGGAAAGCTAACTGTGATGTCATTGACAAGGGTGTTGTGTATTCGTGAACTCGAGGATCGAGAGTTGCTAAGTTGGGTTGTGAATTGCTAAGAGAACGAGGTGGGCTTTCTTTTCAAATCTCTTTATTTTTCCGAAAAATATTATGTGGAGATACAAGGGTGGTTTAACTGTTATGTCATGCCATGGACTGTTTTTGTTATGAGATTGTGTGCCTGATGCCTAGTTCGTATGAGTTTACTCCGTTAGGCTATATGGCTGTTTTGTGAAACGAATTCGGGTCCGAGTAGGGCCGTAAACCCTATCGGGCTGTGTACACTGGTGGGATCGTGAGCCGTCCTTGCAAGTCGGCCGGTCTCGTGGGCGAATAGTGTGGCCACACTTTCGTCGCACTGTGGTTGTGATTGTTGGATTGATGTGAAAAGTGGGGAGATTATTTGACTGGCCAGTCTATGAAACATTTTTGTGTTCTCGTGATATTTTCTTTTTTTTCGTATAAAACTCGAGATCACTGGTATGGATGACATAACTATATAAATGTTTTCGGCATGAGCCCATTGAGTACAACAAGTACTCAGCCCTGCAATTTCTTTTAAAAATTTTGCAGGTTGAGTGGGATGTTGCGGTGGATGTTGAGCTGGCTAAAGACCCTAGGATACGTTGTGTCGTCATACATAGGCGTGATCCTTGACTCTCTTGAACCTTATATATCCGCTGCTATGTTTTAAATTGTGTCTTAAGACCTTAATCTTTATGTTTTTATGTTTGAACATGTATGGTGGTGTTAGGATTTAAACGTGTGTTTACGTCGTCTTTTGAAAATGGTATTCTTCGGGATTTGAGTTAATGTTTGCTTTACTTTAGTTATTTAATTGTTGTGTTTTCTTAAGTCTAATTTTTCCGTTATCCTTTTTTTTTAAAGTATTTTATCTTAGGTCTTTTCAAAAAAAATTTACCTAAAAATCTTTTAAGTAAGGTGTTCTTTTAATTTGTTGTCCGTACATGTCGGTCACGATTGCCGCGTTGTGGTACCCCTTGTTTGGGTGGTCGTGACAATATATGGCTTCCAGATGGTCATGTTAATAATGTTGAATTTTTTTAGTTCTATTGTATATTTTTATTGATATGAAATTTGTTTATTCTATGTTACTATCTACGTAATAAAAATCTATGTAAAGAATTAGCAAGTATTATAATAAAAATCTATGTAAAGAATTAGCAAGTATTATTAATGTTTTGGTGAGAGTATGATCAACTTAAATATGTGTTGGCCAACTTAGAAAATTCACCGTTTTTGTGAACAAAAAAATTATTTGGATTGTCATCTTATAATGACTTATTGTTTTGAACTATAGGCTGATGCATATCACAGATCTCAAATTTTGAAACGAGGTGGTTTCAAGATGAAAACATTATTGTGTTTATGTATGATGTCATTGCTAACAATCTAAGGCCTCCTCATGGTGACTTCACAAGGTTCAATCCTAATTCCCTTAACAAAGTCAATTGCATTTTTTGATTTTGAATTTTCAAACTGGATTATACCGGTGAAAATGTTAACGCTAACACCATAGTAGTCTTCTTGGAAACAAAGTTGTGATTATGGGGCAGCGGAAAAGTCGTGGATAGCTGCACAAATGGTCACATATTTACATACATAAGGGGTCCTGTTAAGTTGACAACTATCTTAAATTGATAACTGACAATTATGTCAACAACCTAAGTTACAGCTGTCAACACAAAGACATTTGTATGCCAACTAAACGTAGTTTAAATACAGTATGTTTTCTGTTGACATCTATATTTACATATCAATAGAAGACAAATGTTTCATGTTGATATCCATAACATAGGTTGTTGACATTGTTATCAGTTATTAACTGATCATATCCAATAGGAGGATTACATTTCTTAAAACCCCAGTAGACAAATGGTGCCAATTAATGAGAGACGAATTGAGTATTATATTTTTACGCAAACAATTTATAAAAACTTGATATCTTTTCAACAAAATCGACGGAAATATAGCTCAATAAATACAAGAAAATTTAAATAGATAATCATGATTAATTTTCATGAGAATTAGTGTATTGAATGTACGTAATAGAGATCGCTCCAATAATAGATTTCATAATTATTTTGTGTCAATAAATTAAACCCCATTAATAAATTAATTTTGGTCCAAAAATAATAAATTTCAAATTCAACAAATAGAAGAAAATAACTAAAAGATTTTAGTTAAAGAGTATGATTAAGAAATATGGAAGAGGCTTATTAAATTAAAGAGTATGATATTAGCTGAAACACGCTTATCGTTAGTGTGAGTGTGTGTATAATAAACTTCTAGATCGAGCTGCCAAGTCCAATGAATCCACTAAACACTAGGTCTAGGAACTCAAGGCGACGCGGAAGACTCTGTCGATGGACACACAAACTGTCGCGTTCAAAGATCCCTCAACCCGTTATACTATAGACTAGTATAGGGAAGCAAGGGGTCGATCCCACGAAGATGGACACGTAAGAAAGCATCTAGAGATTTTTGGTTAGAAAACGGCTGCTGCCACGCAAACTTGGGTTGAGATATAACTACTTCTAGACCTAAGCACGAAATTAAACACTAGACCTAGTAAACTGTAAACAGCATGCAGACATCCAACATCCTTAGATCTACGTAATTTTAAACTTACTTTCTAGACCAAGCAAACAATTACCAACTATAGCTAAACAGAACGCAAATAGAAGTGGGGACCAACTTCTAGAAATATCAAGTACGGAAGAAAAGCTGCAACGAACGAACTAAGAACCTAACTAACAATGACATGAATAACTTCAACTGAATCAAACACGAAGATGAAGAAAACAGAGCACATACCGGGATTCGAACAAAATGTAAAAATTCGGACGTCGAAAACTTGCAAACAGTCGGAAATAAAATAGATCTACGTATACTAGGCAGAATGAAATGAAAACACGAAAGCTAGGCATAAATCTCAATCACTCTTCAGATCCAACGTCGGAAACTCAATCCACTCCGGATCCAAGCAAATCGAACCCAACAACAACCAAAATCAACTCCATAGTTCCCGATTCACCCAGATCTACTTCGATCAACACCAGATTCCAACGATTCCACCCAAACTCAGCAACCAACATGAGACTCAAACATCCAACTCAGTAATCACAACAAACTCAAAATAATAAACATCCATAACCAAAACTCAATAGCAGCTCAAATATGGAAAATAGAAATTGCATAAACTAAGGAAATTTAACCGAAAACAGAGCCGAGCTTCGAACGACGAAGCTCGGAGAAATCCTTAGCAGTCACTAAAATAAAAATGGGAAATTGTTTCTTCGCCCTCTGCAAGGACGGTATTACACCACAAATGTCAAGAATTAGAAAGCAACAGTGATGGCAAACGTAACCCCCTTCGAAACTCTGAAAATCCCCTAAGTATGCAGAAGTGTGTGAGCTAAGAACCAGAGGCCTAAGTGCCAAAAGTGTCCCCGAGCATTGCATGTTGTCTTCCTTATATAGATGCGGTAGGATCTTCTAGAAACCTTTGCAGAAATCTCCATTCTGCCCTTCAGTTTCACGATCCCTCCGTCTAGTCAATTTCCTCCGAATTTGCTCACTTATTCGCCGTGTTTGCATGGTCCTTGTAATTCATCTTCTTTATTCCTCTACCTGGCGAATTCTTCTGCACACCTGGCTTAAAACATGTGTTAGACCCTATAATTGTATTAATTCAACCCCTAGACCTATGCATGAAATTAGCCTTATCAAACTACTCACACTTAAACCATGCTTGTCCTCAAGCATGAAATACAAGAAAAAAGATATAAGGCGAATTTCAATGCACAGTTCCCATGAACGACTCTACAAACAAGACACGAACAAAACACAAACTACTAGACCTAGACATACTACAGACTCACAAAGAGAAAACAAACTTTTAAAGAAAACACAGAGAAAACACAAAGGCATGAACTAGCTTCAACTTTTAAGCAGCCGTCCCCACATGTTTAAGGTCTATCTGATTCGTCTACAATCTCCAAATCCTCCATTTTCCTTCTTCTACCTAATCGGTTTGTCAGTTCGTCAAGATAGCCTATTGATTTCCCACTCGTTAGATTCACTCGATCACTCATTATTCACCAGGGATGTTAGGATCGAATCACTCTTAAGTCAATGTTACACCACTGATGCGTCGGGTTATGAGAGTTTCTCCTTTCTATAATTCTTCTTTCTCTTTAAATTCCTGGGTCAGATTACTATTGCTTCCTGCCCTTAGGTAATTTTTTTCTTTTTCTATTCCCCCCTTTTTTATATTTTCCCCTAGACTTCATCTAGCTTATACCTCTGAATTCTGTTTATTTAATTCCTCCTCTGGACTTCGTCCAGCTTATACCTCCTTTTCCTGGACTTCGTCCAGCTTATACCTCCAGAACCCATTTTTTATTTTTCTCCTTACGACTCTTCTCCCTAAGCATCAAGTGGTGGCCCCTTTTATACAAGTTAGCTCATAATGTATAGGCTTATAACTCACATTTATGGTGGGGCTTCACAACTAGGTCATCTAAGGCATCCTCTCTCGTCCTTACTTCATTCAAACCGAATTCAGCTTATTAAGGAAAAAGGCCTCAAAGTTGATATGCATCATATCTTCAATTGGTCTCACTAAGGGGATCTTGCCTTATTATATTCACTGGCTCATGCGTCACACATAAAGAAACCAAACCAGAGCTAAAGACACCTAATCACATAAGAACACAACTATACGACTCCCTCCCCCTCCCACTTCACTCAAGCTTGTCCCCAAGCAATTCCAGTGAAAGGGGGACACAGGGAAGAACAAACAAAACACAACAAAACATAAAAAAAATATCAGGAACAACAAACGTGAAAAAAAACAAACACACGTCGCACACTTAGACCGAGCACCGGGCTAAGTGGGAGAAAGTACAATAGAAGAACAACCAAAACATGCCAGAAAAGAAACACAAACTTCTCACACTTAGACCAAAAATTGGGCTAAGTGGAAGAAGACATAATCACAGGCAAATATATACAAAATATGGCATGCTGGGAAAAAGAACATATATAAACGAAAAGAAAGAAGAAAGGAAAAATAGAAAAGTAAAAGTTACTTGTTCATGGGGGATTCAATTCGGAGTCTGGCCCCCGCGGGAGCCAGACTGGGGCGGTACGTAGGGTCGGGTCACCTTTGCTTTCTTCCTTGCCGGCGAATCCGGCTTCTCTGTCACATCCTCACTCGATTGCTTGGTAAATGTCCTCTTCACAATCAGGGTCTTTGATGTGGACGGGGCTAGCAGGGGTTTAGATGCGGGCGGAGATGCTGGGGAGGTGCACTTCCTTGCCCTGGCTGGGTGGACACCTTGCTGGGTCCAATAGGCAGTTTCGCCTAGGGCTCGGAGAAGTTCTCCTTCATCTATTTTGACATCATCATCATTAACTCGACAGCCTCCTTCATCTGACCGCTGTGAGCCGACGACTTCCCCACCAATTCAGTCACACGACCCCATAGGGCCACCATCTCTTCTCTGACCATCCTGATTTCTGACCTCATCCATCCCACCTCCTTTCTCATCTCCTCAACTTCAATCTTGGCTGTAGACTCAACAACTTCCGGTTATCACTTGACCTGGGGTTCCACTCGACCGACTTCGTAGAAACACACCTTCTTCCTGTGCATATACAACAACCCCTTGTTAAAAAAGTAGTCAACGTTGAAGATTTCGGGAGGCTCACACATAACCACCTCAGGGGCCGATTTGGCGATATTCATTATCGTGTTTCGCTGAAGATAAGCCCCTAAAAGGTGACACGTGTACACGTGTCGGGAAGGGTTGGCGGTCATTTGATGGCATGCTTGGGCTAACCAGTAGCCTAAATGCACCCGTACTCCCTTAGCCATGGACCAAGTAAAGTATAAATCCGTCGTTGTCAAGGCCGAGTTGGCAGTCCCCATGAGATTGTAGCTGATGAAGGTCTGAGCAAATCGAAGTATGTGATTCTCTATATGAAACCCCTTTGAAATACTTGTCTTAAACTGTCCCACCTTCGAGTGGGTGATGAACTCCCAAGCTGATTGCGGTTTGAACCCAGGCGTAAATTTCGGCGCTCCAACTACCCGATCATTCCATAGCCCCTCATCATCCTCCGTACGCGTAAACAGTCCCATTCGGAGGGACCATTCGCGGATACTCATTTCGTGCTCTTCGGTGAACAGACGGAATGTGATGGAATCGGCGTCCAAGTCAGTGGTTGATTTCAAATGGAATGTAGAAAAGAACTCCCGTGCCAGCGCCGTTGGGACCTCCACAGAACTGTGCTTCAATAACAAATCGAAACCGATGGCGTCAATGAACTGCCGGAATTCTTCATCAGAACCTATCTCTTTTAACTCCTCGGGATCATATCATTTGCCAGACTTGGCGAGCTTACCCGGGCCACTCCGTTCTTTGTAGGTCTCCGCCTGTTTGGGGTCATCAAACGTCTGCATCGCGTCAAGCAAACCCTTCGTAATCCATACCTCCGCAGGTTTGAAATTTAGTTCTTCCTCCTGCTCCTCTTCAGATTCACTAGACGAAGGAGGGCCGGTAGGTTCCTTGGTGAAGGGAACTTTAGTTGGGGCTGGGAGCGAAGCTGCCTCAGACTTGGTTCCTGTGGTAGGCTTAGCCTTCTTGACCCGGGAACCAGCGGCTTGCTTTCCCTTCCTCTTCCGCTCGGCCACCAGACGGCGTTCCTCCTCGGCACTCTCCTCTTCGCCAGGTCTAGGTGAGTTTCCCTTCTCAGCTGATGTGGTTGTTGGACCCAGCACTTCCCTTGCAGTTTGCTGGTCAGAGTTATCAATTTCGTCCAACAAGCTCCGGTGAGCTTGTCTCCTGGATTCCCGTCTGTCCAACTGCGAATCCGTCCCCTCCGGGACATCTGTCAGATCCACAATGAGATTAACCTCGTCCTCAACGGGTTCATGTACTTCTTCATTAATGGGGGCATCTGCCTCCCCAGACAACCCAGGGGTTGCCCCCTCAATATAAATATGGGTTTCCCCCTCAGCAACCTCCTTCTCAGAAATTAGGGCATCGCCGCCCGCCATCCTTTCCGGGGTTCTCCCCCCAACAAATTCTTCAGAAATACCAGGGGTTGCCCCCTCCAACTCACCAACAGGGGTTTTCCCCTCAACCTTATCAGTCGGGGTTTTCCCCTCAGACAACCCAGCAACAGAAATAGGGGTTTCCTCCTCAAGATCACCAACAGCAGAAACAACAGGGGTTTTCCCCTCAACAACCGTCATCTGTTCCATCTCCGCAACTAGATCTGCCCCTTGTTTCTGCTCTTCGCCCACCGCGACTTCTTTTTCCAGTTCGCCAGTAAACGGGTCGACTTCTGCATGTACGGTAGATGGTCGAGAAATCGTATCCTCTGGAACTTGCGGCGGTGGTGATGCGGTGGTCGTGGTGGATGTCGATGCGGCGGGCGTGGCCTTCCCCATTATTGTCGTGAGCAGGGCGAAAGCTTTCATTGCCTCCTCCGGACCGCCAAATTTCTGCATCAATTCTTCCATGAAAGTCGCCGCGTTGGAATCGGCAGATCCGGCGGTGCTTCCTGCATTTGATGTGTTCTCCATTGCCTGAATCTGAAAATTCCTCAAAAACTTTGAAAGAATTTACGGGTTAGGGTTAGTGAATGTTAGGTATCGCGAGAGAGAAGCATTGGGGATTTTTTGTTTTGTGAGAGAGAGAATTTGTTTTTAGAAGAAATAAGCGTATGGGACGAAAGAAGTAAAAATGGTTAAGGGTGCGTACAGTTTTGCAGACGGTTGCAGGCGTGATGTAAGCAACCGTTCGCCTTCCCATAAAGTAATACTTGAATTTCAAAATTGTACCACTTCCCTCCCAACCTAAGTTTCTCTGCCCCCTGTAAATGCTACTCTCCGCGATACCACACTTAGGCAAAAACAAACGAAAATGAAACGCCAGACTCCCAGGGAAAGGATTCAAAACGTGACAAAACAATTTCCCTAAGGAGTCTGGTGATTCGAAAATATTTTTGGAAGATTAATTTTTTTTCTCTTTGTTTGGTATTTTTTTTTTCTTTTGTAAAAACAGCTGAATATTTACACTTTCAATTGAGCACTCTCTAGATTCCCTGGTTCAGTGAAAAGATTAGAAAAGAAACATTCCAATTTACCTGACCCAGGAATTCATCGAGAGTTTTCTCCCCAGACCAATTAAGCGATAATAGGGAGTGCGCGTAGTGGCACTTCCTCCACTACACACAACCCAGAATTATCCCTAAAAATCTTCACCCGATGACCATTAACAAGAAAAGGAGTAGAGTTTAAGGCACTTCCCTGGATCTCCACAGTTCTGTTTGCTCGAAGACTCACGATAGTGTAAGGCCCAACCCATTTGGACTTCAGTTTCCCGGGCATCAGCTTGAGCCTGGATTGAAACAGGAGAATTTTCTGCCCCACTTGTAGTTCCTTGACCCGGAGATTTTTGTCATGCCAAAGCTTAGTCTTCTCCTTATACCACATCGAAGATTCATAAGACTCAAGGCTTAGCTCCTCGAGCTCCTGAAGCTGCAGTTTCCTCTCTTCCTCACAAGCCTGAGGGTTCATGTTAATCTCCTTGACCGCCCAGTATGCTCTATGCTCCACTCCTACGGGCAGATGGCACATCTTGCCAAAAACCAATCTGTAGGGTGACATTCCGATAGGCGTTTTGTATGCTGTCCGATAGGCCCACAATGCATCTCCTAGCCTCTTACTCCAGTCCTTCCTTGACGGATTCACCGTCTTCTCCAATATCGCCTATATCTCCCTGTTGGAGATCTCAGCCTGTCCATTAGACTGAGGATGATACGGGGTAGAAACCCTATGGTGGACCGCGTATTTCCTCATCAGAGCCTCTATTGTCCTGTTAAGGAAGTGCGTCCCTTGGTCAGAAATAATTGCACGCGGCACTCCGTATCTATTGAAGATGTTGGCTCTAAGGAACTTGGCCACTTCTTTGGCCTCACAAGACGTGGTGGCCTTTGCTTCTATCCACTTCGAAACATAATCTACAGCCACAAGTATATAAGTATTCCCATATGAAGATGGAAATGGACCCATAAAATCCATTCCCCAAACGTCGAAAATCTCCCAAACAATTACTAGGAATTGCGGCATTTCATCTGTCTTCGAAATTCCTCCCGTCTGCTGGCATCTTTCACAGTTTTGGCAGAATTCGAAGGCATCCTTGTGTAACGTATGCCAATAAAAGCCACTATCTAACACCTTCCTTGTTGTTTTCCTCGGTCCAAAGTGACCTCCACACGCTAGGGCATGGCAATGATTAAGCACATCTTTCTGCTCCCATTCTGGAATACACCTCCTAATTACTTGGTCGACTCCCATTCTCCATAAATATGGGTCGTCCCAAAAATAATACTTGTCTTCGCTTTTCAGTTTCATCTTCTGGGCCCGGGTGATTGATTGAGAGCTTGGTACCTCTCCAGTGACCAAGTAGTTTGCTAGGTCTGCGAACCAAGGTTCAGCGTTTAGATGACATTTTCCTTTTTCAAAATCTCCTGGACCTGTTGTTGCCATCACCATTTCCCAACAGATGGGTCTAGGAAATGTTCCTATACAGTACAAATGCTCCTCCGGGAATGCATCAGGTATAGCTTCATCTGTCTCTCCTTGGAAAATCCTGCTCAAGTGATCAACTACTTTGTTTTCTGTCCCCTTTTTGTCTCTGACTTCCCAATCAAATTCCTGCAATAGCAACACCCAACGGATTAATCTTGGCTTGGATTCTTTCTTCGCCAGCAAGTACTTGATAGCTGCATGGTCAGTGAAGACTATCACCCTCGACCCCAGCAAGTACAGGCGAAACTTCTCAAACGAGTATACTACCGCCAGCATTTCCTTCTCTGTGGTGTCATAATTCTTCTGGGCCTGATTGAGTGTTTTTTATGCATAAAAAAACACATAGCTTTTCCCATCAATTCTTTGACCCAGAACTGCTCCCACTACGTAATCGCTCGCGTCGCACATTATTTCAAATGGTAAACTCCCGTCAGGCGCCCTGATAATAGGGGCAGAGACTAGTTTATCCTTCGGTAGCTGAAAAGCTTCCTTGCACCCCTCGTCGAAAACGAAGTCAACTTCATTATGTAACAAATGGGTGAGTGGTTGTGAAATCCTCGCAAAATCCTTAATGAATCTTCTGTAGAAACCTGCATGACCTAGGAATCCTCTAACTTCTTTCTGATTCGTTGAGTAAGGTAATTTTGAGATCACATCAACCTTCGCTTGGTCTGCCTGTATACCCCTCTCTGAAACTACATGCCCTAGGACAATTCCTTCGGGGACCATAAAGTGGCATTTTTCAAAAATTAGAACCAAATGCTTTTCCTGGCACCTCCTCAACACTACATCCAAACTTGCTAGACAGGAGTCAAAAGACCCATACACAGTGAAATCATCCATGAAAATCTCGATGCAATCCTCCAATAAATCCGAGAAGATACTCATCATGCACCGTTGAAAAGTGCTCGGTGCATTACACAGCCCAAACGACATTCTTCTATAAGCATACGTTCCGAAGGGACACGTAAATGTAGTCTTCTCTTGGTCCTCGGGATCCACGTAGATTTGAAAGTATCCACTGTACCCGTCAAGGAAACAGAAATATTGTTTGCCTGCCAAACGCTCCAGCATCTGATCAATAAAAGGTAAGGGAAAATGATCTTTCCTTGTTGCTTCATTCAACTTTCTATAATCGATGCACATCCTCCACCCAGTAACTAGTCGAGTGGGCACCAGCTCGTTCTTGTCATTCTTGACAACCTGTATTCCTGAGTTTTTAGGTACCATATGGACTGGACTAACCCATTCGCTGTCGGGTATGGAGTAAATGATTCCCAGCGAAAGCAGCTTCAAAACTTCCTTCAAAACTTCCTCTCTCATGTTCGGATTTAGCTTACATTGTGGATCTCTACATGCCTTCGCACCTTCCTCAAGCCTAATGTGGTGCATGCAAACATCAGGACTGATTCCCACTAGGCCGGAGAGAGTCCATCCTATAGCCTTCTTGTTTCTTCTGATCACATTCAACAATTCCTCCTCCTATTCTTTGGTCAAGCTGCTGTTGATGATAACGGGAAAAGTCTCATTCTCTTCTAGATAAGCATACTTGAGGCCTGGTGGGAGCACTTTCAGTTCTTTCTTTAGGGTACTTGCCTCCTGGGGCAACGGATTTTTCTCTGTTCCATCAGATATCAATTCTTTCCCTGACCTAGAAGAAGCTTCCATGCTCACCACATGGGGTGTCTTCCTTGACTTAGCTACTCCTAGATTTTTACAGAATTCCAAGATTGCTTTAGCCAGCTCTTCATCTGATAAGTCACTTGTGTTCATTGCTTCACACCATCCAGCCACTTCTCTGTCGATAGAGTAACTCATCTCCGAATTTTCAATCTGTTCCTGCATCAATTCTGTCTCAAGATATTCCTGGACCAGGGGGTTAATAACATCGATAGCATGCAAATTTTCTACATCAAGAGGTTTCTTTATTGCTTCATCGATTCTAAAGGTATATTTTTCCCCATTGTAGTCGAGGCATATAGTTCCATCAAAAACATCAATTATGGTCTTGGCTGTACGGAGAAAAGGCCTCCCTAGAAGTATACCACTAGACTCAGCAGACTCATTGTCAGTCATCTTTATCACATGAAAATCAGCTGGGTACAAGAAATCTTGCACTCTAACTATCACATTCTCAAGCACTCCTTCAGGGCAAATACACGACCTATCCGCTAGCTGGATTACCACTTTCGTATCTACCATACTTACTCCTACCAGTTTCTTGTAAATGGAAAGCGGTAGCACATTTATTGATGCCCCTAAATCACACATTGCATGCTCAATTTGTACATCACCAATGGAAATGAGTAAGGTGAACATACCTGGGTCAGTACATTTTGAAGGCATCCTTCGTTTTTGAATCACTGCGGATACGTTCTCGCCTATCAGGATCTTCCCACTGGGTCTTGTCTTCCCAGCTATAAATTCCTTAATGAACTTGCTAAATACCGGTAACTTCAAGGCTTGTAAGAACGACAAATTAATCTCCAGCTTCCCAAAGATGTCCATGAAGTCTACCGGTTCTTCCTTCTTTTTCCTAGCTTCCTCTCGATGTGGGAACGGTTTCATTTGTTTCTCTGCACCTGTAGAACCTCCAGCTGAAAACTCATCCGTTCCTTTTCTCACTACCTCATTCTCTACTTCTGGCTCTGGGTCTAGGAAAAATGGCTCAGCCACACTTGGTAAAGGTTTCTCCAAATCACCTTCCTGAAGGTCATCTATATTCCTAGAACCCCCTGCTTCCAAATTCAAGGACTCAGGAGTTAGATCCTTCCTTACATTGTCCTTCACAGAAGGCGTTTCTTCCTCCTTCCTCAACGCTGGACCTTCATATCTTCGTCCAGATCGTAAAGTGATCTGACTGATGTTAGCTCTGTCTGGCGGCCTTACTGAGGCAGGGATCTTCCCTTCATTTCCTCGCATCTCGCTCAAGGATGTAGCGATCTGGGACATTTGCTTTGTCAACATAGCCATTGCTGCCTTCTGTTCTAATTGAGCATCCTGAAGCTTATGCACCACGTCATTGTTGGACTGCAAGTTGTTCTGCATATATTGTTGAGAACTGACTAAATCATGTACCATATCATCTAGATTCCTTGGTGGTTTAGGATTAGACTGTCTTGCACTTGGTCCTGGACCCAGATGTGGACCACTTCCTTGATTTTGGCGGAAGTTTCCTTGACCTCCTGAATTATTGTTATACTGATTTCCCGGCCCTTGATTCCCCTGGTAGGTAGGTTGGGGATTTTGATAATTCCCGGTGTAATTCCTTTGATGTGGCGGCACATAAGAGTTCCCCAGATTCTGATTCCTGTTCCCCCAATTAGAGTGATCTCTCTGGTTCCGGTTGTTCCAGCCGTTTTGCCCCTCCTGATTTCTCCCTGACCAATTAGTCTGTCTTTCTGGTTGATGCGTCAACTGAGTGTTCTGTTGTGGAAGTGGCTGGTTCAGATCGTTGTCAGACCATCTAAAATTGGGATGGTTTCTCCACGGTGCATCCCTCTGTCTTCCGGGGTTCCAACTCTCATCTGGGTTCCAACTTCCCATCGCATTAGCCTGGGCCTGGTAATCTCCTTCGTGAGGATCATAATACTGCTGTGTTGGAATTTCTCCTGGACCTGGAGATTTATCCTTCACTTGTGCAGCTGGCGGAGTGGTTTTCTCTATTGCATTCAACAATCCTTTCTCAAGCCTATCTATTCTTGCCTCGACTCTCTCGTCATCCTGCTCCCTCGGGGCATTTGCTGATCCTCTCCTCATAACATTCCTCGGGCTGTTGTATGCCTTTTTAGCCTCTATCAACTTTCCCAGAGTCTCTCTTGCCTCGCTACCCCTCTTCTTCGTAAAATTTCCCCCGCTCGAGGAGTTCATCAAATCCTTCGACTCGGGGATTGCTCCTTCATAGAACAAATAATAATCTCTGCCTTGATCATTCTGTGATTCGGGCAGGCGTCCAGCAAACCCTTGAATCGTGACCAATACTGGCTCAACGACTCGTCGTAATCCTGCTTGCACTCCACTATCTCCTTCTTCAGAGCATTTGTCTTGTTGGAGGGGAAGAAATAATCTAGGAACTCCAATAATTCCCTCCATGTGCGGATAGAATCTGGGGGTAACCTCAATAACCACGTGTTGGCTTCCCCCTTCAAGGTAAAAGGAACCGCACGCAGGTGATAGTCCTCCTCCGTTGCATCATTTGGACTCTTCTGAATGCTACACAATTTGTTGAATTCATTTAAGAACTCGTATGGGCACTCATTCCTACGCCCAGAGAATGTTGGCAGAATACCGAGCACATTCGTCTTGATCTCAATGGCTCTCTGGCGTAGATTCATCACTATAGCTTGGGCTGGCTCACCATCGAGATGGGCTGTGAGCGAACCAATCTCTGGATCTGGATCGACCACGTGTGCCATGTCTCCTATTTCTGCCTCTTCTGTATCTGTCTCTGAAGATGATTTGGGATCCTCCCTTCCTGACGAACTCCAACTCTCGTCGCTTTCTGAACTAAACGGAAATGGATCTCCCGTTGATAAACCCGATCTGGTGGTGACCGTAGATGTTGTGTTCTTGACTTGCCAAATAAACTGCTCGTTCCTCCACTCAGATGAGTCACCACAATGTCCAAACCGCGAGTCTTTGCTCATAAACTGAAAATAAAGGAAAAGAAAGAAAAATTAAGAACTATGTACACCAAAATTCTCTAAACACAATCACAAATTACACCTTCCATCCCCGGCAACGGCGCCATATGAAACACGCTTGTCGTTAGTGTGAGTGTGTGTATAATAATCTTCTAGATCGAGCTGCCAAGTCCAATGAATCCACTAAACACTAGGTCTAGGAACTCAAGGCGACGCGGAAGACTCTGTTGATGGACACACAAACTCTCGCGTTCAAAGATCCCTCAATTAAGGGCAAAGAAGTCATCTCGCCACAAGGTTTTACCCTAAAATCAAGGGTAAGCCTCCCTATAAAAGGAAGCCACTTAAAGAGAGAAGGTAGGACTCATTCATCATCATCCATTCTTAGGTAGAATTCTCTCGGTAGTTCAGTCCTTTTGCCCAGTCCAGATCCTCATTCCTCGCCACAACCATGATCACCTGAGTTCCAGAAGCCTCTGGAGTTCCAGACCTTCTTCATCCAGTCAGCAAGATCGTAGTTAGAAAATTCCATCGCCCGGCGTGGCAAAACACTTTTTATTTCGCTTCGTAGTTTAAATTGCTTGTTTTTCTTTGCGCTGAATCTTGTTACTTTTGAATTTCGCTGCTTAGAAGTACTTTGATTGAAGATCCGAACATGTTTTATGCTATGAAGTTGTTTTCTGTTCAGTTCACTTCGCTGATTTTTTTTTCCTTCTGCCCAGTTAGTTTAGATCTAGTGTTTCTGGTTGAGTTGAGTATTGAATCGTGTGTTTCCATTTCCGTAGTTTATTTCTTCGAGTTAGTATAGCCTGTTTACTGTTTAATTGCGTAGAGTTTTGTTTCATGCAAGGTGTGGTTATGTGTTTCATATATTCGTTTATGTTGACCAGTAGGCGCAGTTTCAGTTTCGGTGTTCGATCTTAGATTTGGAATTTTTAGTGGTAGATCTGGAATCGTGAGTTAGTAATCTGTGTTTAAATGGTGTTGAATCTGGTTTATTTGTTTATCTGATTTTAGTTTGTGTTTGTTGAAGAAGATGGTGTCCATATCAAATGTTGGGGACCACCTGTCAGCCTAGTCACCACAACTTCCATTACCTTCTGATATTCTGTTTAGCCCAAAATAGAAACCCAGTACTTTTCGAATATTTTCTATTTCACCATGTCCACGTACACAGCTGCATATCAGAATCCTCTCACACCTCCTAGCCAGTAGGATACCACCTTTAAATTCCAGCCTAGATAAGTCTCAACCCAAAGCGTGGTAGCTAACCAAACCTTTCCAGAATATCACCGCAATCACTCCAACCGTCACCATCTCTGTGGGATTCGATCCCTACCTTCACTATACTACCTAGTAGAAGAGGGTTGAGGAATTATTGATACCAGGTTTTAGGCTTAGCAGGGGATTGTTTCATCCTGATCAGTAGGATACATCCTTGTTTGAACGACACCTACGCAAACCTGCTCTTTCAAATGGCGTCGTTGCCGGAGATGGATGGCATTATTAGTAGCTATTGTGAATGATACTTTGGCGTATATATTGTGGATAACTTTTTCTCTTTCTTTTCATTTCAGTTTATGAGAAGCAGCTCGGCTCCTAACCAGTGGAGGCCGAAGATACTTCAGCGAGGATCTATACTCGTAACCACTCGATCCGGCTTGTCAACGGCTTTGTCTGACTTAGGTTCGAGTAGTGACGAGGAGCAATACACCATAGAAGGATCAATACCGGAAGAGATACCAAGGATATAGGGAAACCCGAGAAGGATGGCCGCTCAAGGAGAAGAAGATCCTGAGATCGGGACGCTGAACGCACATACCGAGGGAGAACCTCCTCAAGCCATAGTTGTGACCCCAGGGCAAACTGCCTGTGATGTGAAGCCTCATGTGATCGCAATTCTGCCTACATACTGCGGGAAGAGTTACGAAGGGCCTTACGAGTTCTTTCATGAGTTTTGTAAGATTTGTAGGGCGCAGAGGAGGCCAGCAGGGGCGACCGAGGATGATTACAGATTGAAGGTTTTGCCGTTCGTTTTGAAAGGGGAGGCAAACACCTGGTTCATGCGCCTGCCCCCTGACTCCATTGAGAGTTGGGCCGATTTCAAGTCAGTGTTCCTAGGCGAGTTTTTCCCGTCATCCAAGACAAGCGCACTGAAGAGGGAAATAACTAGTGTGAAGCAAGGGTACGATGAACCCTTGAGCGATTATTGGGCGAGGTATATGGGCCTTTTAGATGCATGTCCCAATCACCGCATGGCGGACATTGAGATACATCATACCTTCTATGAGGGGATGAACATAACAACCAAGGACCTGGCCAATTCGTCGTCGGGAGGAAGCTTCACGCAGCTACGGGTCAGCGAAGCAAAGAGGGTCCTAAGGAAGCTACTGAGTGCGAAGAAGGAGTATGACCATTCAAGGGATGGATACAACCGAGAAAGGGTTGGAAGTGCCTCGTCTACTGACCAGGAGCAGAAGCTTGAACAGAAGATGGATTTGAAGATGGATGAGCTGAAGAAGTCACTCCTGAGCGCAATCGAGAAGAATACACCGCTGGCTTCCCCAGTTGGGAACTGCAAGGGTGCAGAACGGGGAAACCAAGAACCGAGCTATGATCAGCCAAACAACTTGGTCAGTATGGAGCAAGTCAATGCTACCGGGTACTACAATTCTAGCGGGCACTGGGTCCAGGGGAGACAACGGGACGCACCATGGAGGGATCACCCAAATTTTCAATGGGGAGATGGGAACCAAAATCAAAACCAAGGTCAAGGTCAGAACCAATATAACCCCCACTCGAACCAAAACCCCAACCGTGGGCTAGCAAACCCGGACACCCACCAAACCAGAACCAAAACCCTGTTTATGTACGTACCACCCCATAAGAGAAACTTCCAAAATTACCAAAATCAACCGAATCAAGCACCCCAACACCATCAGAACCAAAATCAGTTCCAAAACCAAAATCAGAATCAATATCACCAAGACCAGTATAACCCTCCTGGCCAGTATAACCAATACCCACCTAACCAGAACCAACAAAACTTCCAAATATTCCAGCCCAACCAAAGTTCCCAGTATAACCAGCACCAAGGCCCAAATCAGTCACAATATCCCAACAGGACAAGACGATCCATGGGGGACATGATGGAAGAATTGCTCGCGTCGCAGCAAGGTATCAAGGGCGAGTTGCAATCCCACAACGAAGTAGTGCAGGGGATGCGAAATGCCCAGAAGGAACATAAAGCGAACATGGATATGATGAATAGGCAGTTGGCCCAACTGGACAGTTCGATGGGTGAAATAAGAGGAAATGCAGGGAAACTCCCGTCTACAGTCCAAATACCCGAAAAGGCGAATGTGAGTAAGGTTACATTGAGGTCAGGAACTACTTATGATGGACCTCGACCGAAGCAACCAAGTGGAGAGCCGAGTGGAACGAAGATAGGGGGCGACACCATCTCAGTGGAAGAACTTAAGAGATCCATGCCTCGGATGAAGGATCCATTTTTCTTGGGGGAGACGCCATGTGGAGGGGGTGAACCCGAGAACGTACTGGTCAGGAAGGAACCCCATCAAGAGGTAGAATACAGAACGGAGGCTCAGACCTAGAATTTGCCCAAGGAAGATTCCAAGAAGGTTGCTGAGGGACCGATAGAGAAGAAAAAAGGGGAGAAACCATTCCCTTTCCGCTTTGTTACAAAAACAAAGAAGGATAACCCGGTGGACTACTTGTCGATTTTTGGGAAATTGGATGTCACTATACCATTCCTCCAAGCCGTGAAGCTACCCCCACTTGGGAAATTCATTAAGGAATTCATAGCCGGGAAAGCCCAGGAGGATGGAAAGATCATGGTAGAAGGGATCGCGTCAGCAATTGTGCAGGAGAAGCTACCGCCCAAGAGGGGCGATCCAGGTATGTTCACTTTGCCTATAATTATAGGAGATGTGAAAGTCGAGCATGCAATGTGTGATCTTGGAGCTTCTATTAATGTCATGCCTTTGTCGATCTATAACCGATTGAAGGGGGTTAGATTGTCGAATACTAGGGTGTTGATCCAACTGGCTGATAGGTCATGCATAAGTCCGGAGGGTGTTTTAGAGAATGTGTTGGTTAGAGTGCATGATTTTACCTACCCTGCTGACTTTTATGTGATCAAAATGAGTGAGTCCGAGGCTAGGGAATCGAGTGGCATATTGTTAGGAAGGCCATTTTTTAGGACGGCCAAGACAATAGTAGACATGGCTAAGGGAACAATTTGCATTGATTTTCATGGGGAGAAGTTTACTTTTGATATCAATGAGGCCATGAAGAAGCCTATTGATTCTGAAAATGTATGCTATGTTGATGTGATTGACCCCTTAGTCCAAGATTTTCTTGAGACCGAACTATTGCAGGAGAAACTCCAAGCTTTGGATGTGTATGAGCAAGCTGACATAGAAGCCGCTGCATGGTGTGATCTGATCAGTAGCCAAGGGTTGACCGATGAAGAGATAGAGGGAGCAATTGAGGACTTCTGCCAGAAATCGGAATTTATTGGAGCCGCAGGGGCCAAGCTACCAGTCAGTATAGAGGAACCTCCAGGGGGAGAATTAGAAAAAGAAGGAGAAGCTGAAAAAAACCCTCTACCCGAAGACACACTTCCACCCCAAGTTGAGCTGAAGAAATTGCCATCGAATTTGAAGTATGCCTTCCTCGGAGAGGAGAACTCATATCCAGTGATCATCAGCAGCAGCCTTACAAAGGAACAAGAGGCGAGGCTACTGACTGTGCTTAGCAAGAACAAGAAGGCAATTGGATGGAGCCTTACCGATTTAGTGGGAATAAGCCCCGACGTCTGCATGCACCACATTAGGCTGGAAGAGGGAGCAAAGGCACATCGAGATGCCCAAAGAAAGGTAAACCCCAACATGCGAGAAGAAATATTGAAGGAAATCTTGAAGTTGTTGTCGCTAGGGATTATCTACTCAGTGCCGGACAGCGAGTGGGTCAGCCCGATCCACATGGTCCCAAAGAAGTCGGGAATTCAAGTCGTTCAGAATGAGAGGAATGAGCTGATCCCAATGAGGTTGGTCACGGGTTGGCGAATGTGCATCGATTACCGTAAGTTGAACAATGCGACTAGAAAGGACCATTTTCCCTTGCCTTTCATCAACCAAATGTTGGAGAGATTAGCTGGGAAAAAGTACTTCTGTTTTCTAGATGGGTACAGCGGATACTTCCAAATTTACGTGGATCCTGAAGACCAGGATAAGACCACCTTCACTTGCCCATTCGGAACCTATACATACAGGCGCATGCCTTTCGGCTTATGTAACGCTCCAGGTACGTTTCAACGATGTATGATGAGCATATTCTCCGATTTGATTGAGGGCTGCATAGAGATATTCATGGATGACTTCACGGTATACGGAGACTCTTTCGATTCTTGCCTTCATCATTTGGACATAGTTCTAGAAAGGTGTCAAACAAAAAGTCTGGTTTTAAATTTTGAGAAGTGTCATTTTATGGTCACTGAAGGGATTGTTCTAAGACACGTGGTTTCAGAGAGATGAATCCAGGTGGATCAAGCCAAGGTGGATGTTATATCCAAATTACCATTCCCTACTGATCAGAAGGGGATAAGGGGTTTTCTAGGGCAAGGCGGGTTTTATCGAAGATTCATCAAGGATTTCTCCAAGATTGCCCAACCCCTTACCCGACTTCTTCAGCATGAAGTGGAGTTCGTCTTTGATGAGCAATGCAAGGCCGCTTTCAACCTTCTAAAGGATAAGCTGATATCCGCACCTATCATACGGGCTCCTAACTGGGACTACCCTTTCGAAGTGATGTGCGACGCCAGCGACTATGCAGTGGGATACGTACTGGGTCAGAAGATCGATGGGAAGAGGTACGTAATTTTTTATGCATCTAAGACTCTGAATCAAGCCTAGCGGAATTACGATACCACTGAAAAAGAGATGCTGGCAGTGGTGTATTCTTTCGAGAAGTTCCGGCCATATTTGTTGGGATCCAAGGTCATCGTTTATACTGACCATGCAGCGATTAAGTATCTGATTGCCAAGAAGGAATCCAAACCCCGCTTGATCCGATGGGTCCTCTTGTTACAAGAATTTGATTGGGCGGTGGAAGATAAGAGAGGAGTCGAGAATAAGGTGGCGGACCATTTGAGTAGAATAGTGCAAGATGGAAACAACGAAGAGGTGCACGACAAGTTTCCAGAAGAGCATTTATGTGAGGTAATTTTTGAGGTCAGGAAGATTGACTAGGAAGGAGTGATGAAGCTTACTGGCCAGTATGATACAGGAAAAGGAAAAGAGAAGGTAGGGCAAGAACCATGGTATGCAGACTTAGCCAACTACCTGGTGACTGGAGAACTTCCAGAAGTGCCGAGTATTATTAAGGCCCAAAGAATGAAGATCAAGAGTGAGGCAAAATACTACTTTTGGGACGACCCCTATCTGTGGAGAGTAGGATCCGATCAAGTGATAAGGAGGTGCGTTCCTGACTGGGAGCAAAGAGACGTTCTGATCGATTGCCACTCGTTAGCATGTGGAGGACATTTCGGATCCAAGAAGACGACAAGGAAGATTCTGGATAGCGGATTTTATTGGCCAACCCTCAACAAGGATGCGTACGAGTTCTGCAGAAGTTGTGAGCGCTGTCAACTGACCGGTGGGATATCTGCGAAAGACAAGATGCCCCAAGTTCCGGTAATTATATGTGAATTGTTCGATATTTGGGGAATGGACTTCATGGGTCCATTTCCTTCATCCTATGGCAATTTGTATAACTTAGTCGCGGTGGATTACGTCTCCAAATGGATAGAAGCCAAGGCCACGAGCACTTGTGAAGCAAAGGAGGTGGCCAAGTTCTTAAAAAGTGATATCTTTAGCCGGTTCGGAGTTCTGAGGGCGATCATATCTGATCAAGGTACACACTTTTGTAACCGTACAATTGAAGCTTTAATGAAAAAGTACGGTGTGCACCACAGACTATCAAGCCCCTACCATCCACAAGCAAACGGTCAAGCGGAGATTTCTAACCGCGAGATAAAGAAGATTTTGGATAAGACTGTCAATCCTTCTAGGAAGGACTAGAGTGTAATGTTAGAAGATGCTTTATGGGCATATCAGACAGCCTACAAGACCCCCATAGGGATGTCCCCGTACCGGATTATTTTTGGAAAGATGTGCCACTTACCGGTGGGAATTGAACACCGGGCATACTGGGCAGTACAACAAGAGAATATGAATGCTACAGCCTGTGAAGAGGAAAGGAAGCTGCAGTTGCAGGAGCTTGAGGAACTTAGATTGGAGTCGTTTGACTCAGCCATGTGGTACAAGGAGCGAACCAAACTATGGCACGACATGAATCTGAGCACCAAGGATCTCCATGTTGGGCAGAAAGTACTACACTTCCAGTCGAGACTAAAGCTCATGCCTGGGAAACTCAAATCGAAATGGACAGGGCCTTACGTCATCACCTCACTCCGTTCCAATGGAGCAGTAGAAATTTCAGGGAGTCTTCCTAACTCTGAACCTTTTATTGTGAATGGGCATAGGCTAAAAGTGTTTAGGGACAACAGTGACGTGGCTGTGGTGGATGAGATTCCACTGCGACCACACACTCAGGGTTCATACTGACCGGTAGGATAGAGAATGGAATTCCACTGGGCTAGCTCTTTTCAGCGTAACTTGCATATGCTGGCTAAGTAGAATTCCAATTCTCCTAAAGAAGATGTAAATATGGTACATATTTGGTAGTTAATTAATTTGAACCTTTGCATGCTAGTTAGTTTTAAGAAAAACCAAAAATATTTTTCGGACCTCAAATATTAATTGGGAGTACGTACTGACCATCAGAATACCATTTTGGTGAAACTCCTATTTTATTTAAGTGTCCTTTTTACTTTATTTCTAATCTAGGAAATATAGGGGAAATCATTAAGGGACGAATTTGAATTTGTGGACTTTCTGCAGCTTTTGCAGGGTGGCAGCGGCTCGAAGGGGCGCGTGAGCAGAGAGAGTGGACACACCGACCAATCAGGAGTCAGTATTCTCAACCGCCTCTCCCTCGAAACGACGCGGTTTGGAACCGCCTATAACAGGTTGCAAACCCACAACTGCCCTATTCCAACCCATAACCAGTCGTCTCCCCCATTTTCACTTCACAATTTCACTCTACAACTTTTCTCTCTACAAAATTTCCACCATCACCCCACAAACACCAACCCCCACTTCATACCCAGAATTTCACAGATCTAAGCCATGGGAAGGAAAGCATTCGCAACAAAAATCAAACCCACTTCCACCCGCAGGGAAGAAAAACCAGAATCACCACCGCCGCGGGAAGAACGGCCGCCGAGCCCACAACCACAACCACAACCACAACCGCAACCATCGGAGCGACTCCTCAAGCGCCAACAATGGTCTCCTTGGAAGCAATGGCGGCGTTTCTTCGACAGCAGGACCCCAATAGGGATTGGTCGGCGGCGCTGGCCGGTTTGGGTCAAATCGGGGGACAAGAAAGAGTACTCGGAGAAAATCCTTCGGAACCGATTGTGCCATCTACAGCAACACTCCCCACCCCCATTGCGACTTCCTCTGGAATTCCACCAGAAAGAGAAGCTCCATCGACTACCCCACCACCTAAGTCCTCGGAACCCTCAGAAATTCCACAACACAGTGATTCAATGGAGATTGACCCCATTTCAGCTCATTACGATTCCGACTCGGAAGAACGTGAAACGAGGAAAGGTCAGGAACAGGGGAGCCTACAGGGAGCAGTTGAGTCAGAGAAAATGCTGACGGCGGGAGTCGTTCCCCGAAAAGTGGCGAGGGAGGAGATAGATCTGAACGAATCAGCCAAGAAGCAGGGCCTAATGACTGATGAGGAATTTCAGGCTATTTTAGATGATGTCAATCGGATGGAAGATGACACTGCCGTAGTGGCTGAGGGGCTAGACCACGCATCACGAGCAGTAGGAGAAAGTGAAGAAGCCGAAGAAGGAAACCGCTCGGAAAGCCAAGCTAGGGAAGAAGAGATTATGCCGGAATCACCCCAGCCAGAAGCAGAGAGGGGTGATACATCTATTGAAGCACAGGAAACGAAAGCAAAAGAAACAGAAGCAAGACCAGAAGTACCCAACCCAGTGGCACCTCCGGTGACAAAACCGAAGGACGTCAAGAGGAAGTTGGTGTTGAAGGGCGAACCTAAGGCTAGACATCCAAAGCCGCAAAGGGTATCTCAACGATGCTTAGGGAAGTGGGCAGCCAGTAAGGCGAAGCCGAACACAGAGGCAGATCCCGTGGAGATCTTGAGTGAAGAAGAGAGGACCACTCCCACAAAACCTGGGGAGAAGTCTGTACCTGTTACTGACCTAGAGGATACTGCAATGGAAACCGAAGCGGTCCCTCAGACACAAGGTGGCCGAGGTGAAGATACTGAAAGGATGGCTGAGGGTCTGGACCTCGCATCCGAGTCAGTAGAACCTGAGGGATCGGAGGAGGATGATACCCATATAGAGAACCGTTCCACCACCCAGGAGGAGTCATTAGCAGAAGAGGAAGCCAGATACCAAGTAGAGAGGAAACGGAAAGGAAAAGCCGTTATGAAGAAAAAGCCTAGTACCAAGAAACCGCGTATCGTGAACACTGGCATAATGATCACTGAGGCTGCTCAGAGGACCCCATCAAGCCGGCGAGAGCAGAGTGATAGTAAGTATGAGATCAGTAAGGAATCTGAATCGGACAGTGATACGTCCATAGAGGATGAGGAGTACAAGGAGCAACAACTTCCAAACGATCATCGGGAGTTATTGCATCCGCCTGCAGAGAGACTTCGATATAAGCCTTGGGCGGTGAACCTCACAGACGACGTGGTGGAGGAGATGAAATTGTTTGACTCCAAGAAGCTCCAGGACGCCTACCGCACCAAGGACGACAAAAGCAAGCAGATCAAGTGTGGGAAGGTACTTCATCTCCCTTCTTTAGACGAATTGAAAGCTCGCAAATCGTTTCTCGCCCTTTTGCATGCGTTGGTTTTTGAATGGCTGTTAGAAAATGAGGCTTTAAATGTCCCGGTCAAATTGGCCAAAGAATTTTTTGCGACCTTTCAATTCAAGGTCACTACTAATCTGGAGGAAGAGTGTATCAGCTTCAGGGTGTTTGGAGGTGAGATTAGGATGAGTTTGATTGAATGGACTGTACGGCTATGAATGTGCAGTTTGGAAGAGGCCATAGGGCCTGAGTGGAGAGAGAGGGAGCGGGGGATTCCCCGTAGACATGTAGAATTTGAGCCCCAGGTCGCCTGGGAAGAACCGACTCACCCCGGGGCAGGACAGTTCCAGTCCACTATCTCCCGCTCCATCCATCTCAACGATCCTATTCTACGCCTGGTTCAACATTTCTTGGATTTCAACCTTTTAGGACAGTCGAATTCTGCAGTATGGACATCAATGACGGAGTTGTACCTCATGTGGTGTGCTAAGAAGGGCAGGAAGTTGCACCTAGGGTTCTGGACAGCATACCAGTGCCACCTCATCGCTACCCACCCCGCACGGAATCTTTCCCTTTGCCACTTCCTGGGAGTTTTTGTGAGGAACAATATAACCGTCTCGGAGGGAGAAGCCTTATCCCCCTTGACGATGGTGGACGCCCCAGGTTTGTTTGATACCCCCTTGTTCGTCCGAACGAACGCGGTATACATGAGGGCGTGCCACACTTCTATGCGATGGGAGAGGAGGCTTTACCCACTGCTCAGGTAGCGGCAGCTCAGGGAGCACCGACACACGAGCAGAGGCAAGAAAGAATGGAAAAGGCTGTGGACGAAATAGCAGAGGAAAACAGACAGATGAGATCAGAAATGACCCGGTTAGCGTCTGTAATGGAAGGGATCCTGAAGGAGTCTGCAGGACAGAGAAGGCAGGATCAGAGGCAAGAGGCTTTGGAGACGATAGTAACAAAGCTAGGAGAGGAAAACCACCGGATGATAGCAGAAATGACCAGGATGACGTCCGTGATAGACGAGATACTGATGGTGTTAGCACAAGGAAGACAAGAGGAAGATGTTGGACCGAGTGGCCATGGTGGCCGGAATGATGAACAGCAAATACCTGAGACAGAAGAAGGTGAGGCCGAGGTGCCGGCGAATGCCGAGGAGCCGGCGGAGTTTGATGAGGACCAGACCGGAACTGATAGGGAACAACCACCTGCACCACCTGCGCCGCGAAGGAGCAGGCGACACCAATAGACCACCCCTTACTGACCAGTTAGTTTTCTTTTTTTATGTTTTTTTTTTTTTAGTTTTCCGTATTTCTCTTTGTGTTTTGATGGTTTTTTTAGGTAGTATAATTTGTGTTTGTGCGCAAACCCCATTTCTAACACTTAGCCTATTTAATAGTCACAGTGTGAGAAGTAAAGGGTTTGTCTCTTTGGCGCATGTTTTCTGTGTTTTCTTGTTTGTTGTTTTTCGAAAGCATGTTGGCTCACACTTAGCCCATTGCATGGTCTAAGTGTGAGAAGTTTATGTATATATGTGCTTTGTAATTGTTGGTTTTTGCTTAGGTTTTAAACTCTCCCACTTAGCCTATTTTATAGTCTAAGTGTGAGAAGTTTTAGTTTTTAGCATGTTGTTGTGTCTACCATACTGGCCATTACCTTTTCCACTTCACAGCTTTATCTGAGGGCCGACACTTGTAAAGTGGGAGGGGGACGCAATGGCCAGTAGGATGTATGTGCATTTGTGTGGTTAGTGTTTGTGCTTGTGTTAGTGTCTTGTCAGGTCTAGTTTTTTTTCTTTTGTGTGTTGATTGGGCTTAAAACTCAACTGTCCTGAGCTGACGGTGAGGGGAATTGAGGGAGATACGACATGCTGGAAAAAAGAAACTACCCCCCCTTAGTACCTCCTAGCCATGATAGATGACGCAAGTATGAGGGAAAAGCCCATCCTTAGAGCCAAACACGAAAGCCCTCTTAAAATGTGAGTTATAAGCTTTAAGTGGAACCACTTTCCACATATTTTGAAAAGAAAAGAGCGGCAGCCACGAACTACCTAAGATGAAGTGACCACGAGTAGCGAACACTAAAGGCAGTAGGAAACCCCCCCCCCCCCCCCCCCCCCCAAAAAAAAAAACCCCACCTTTAGAACCCATTTTCTTAACTCTTTGTACCCAGATATACACCCCTAGCCACTGGGATTGTGTGTGCAAGGCATGAGACGATTGGAGCTTACTGGCCAAAGGTGTACAAGAAAGCAGAATCCAGCTGGGCAAGAAATTTGGAAGAAAATCGACCAGGGAGTTATCCCAGGTCCAAAAAAGAAGAAGAAGGTATAAGGGTGACGAAGCCACAAAGAAGAAAAGGGGGAAAGAAAGAAAAAAAAAGAAAGATAGATAAAAGAAAATGGTCAGAAAAACTTGGCCACAAAAAGAAAGAGAAGGAATAAGGGTGGCGAAGCCACAAGAAACTACTGACCAGTTGGAGATCATAGCCAGAAGTGCCAGCCAAGAGAAGCAACAACCAAGAGCCCAAATGCACACAGTTCCCCCACCTCAATAAAGCAGAAATTTTGAACCTAGAGCCTTAGGAACATCCACCCCAACACATTACAAACCAATAGCCCCGTTACAAACCTTTAAGCCCTTCAGTAGCTACACGTGAGATCTAAGTCCGAAGCAATCGTGGCTGAGCATATTGAGAGAAATGCAGTCCTAACATTCCTGGTAAGGTATGAGTGACTGAGTGAACCTAGTGTTTGGCCGAGAGGTGTGGGCGATCCTGACAAACGGATATACTGACTGGGAGAGAAAAGGGGGGCGGCGGAAGTTCAAGGCTGTCTAAGGTCGGATTGCACCTGATCCCGAGGGGAGGGATGGTTGAAAATATAGCCCAATTACTGTGAGTGTGAGTGTGTGTATAATAAACTTCTAGATCGAGCTGCCAAGTCCAATGAATCCACTAAACACTAGGTCTAGGAACTCAAGGCGACGCGGAAGACTCTGTCGATGGACACACAAACTCTCGCGTTCAAAGATCCCTCAACCCGTTATACTATAGACTAGTATAGAGAAGCAAGGGGTCGATTGATAAGTCGTATTCTAGGCCTTGGTTACTGGTCAGTATGATGTGCATAATTGATTATATCTGCAAAACAGTTGCTCAAAGTGTGCAGGTTGAGTGTTCTAGCCAATAGGCAAAGCTTCAGATACTTCAGGTGAAAAGGGCGTCAGAACGATTACGTACTGACCAGTATACATGCAAAAATGGCTCGAGATGGAGAAGAGGATAGCTGGGACTGATCTACCACAATTAAGGGCAAAGAAGTCATCTCGCCACAAGGTTTTACCCTAAAATCAAGGGTAAGCCTCCCTATAAAAGGAAGCCACTTGGAGAGAGAAGGTAGGACTCATTCATCATCATCCATTCTTAGGTAGAATTCTCTCGGTAGTTCAGTCCTTCAGCCCAGTCCAGAGCCTCATTCCTCGCCACAACCATGATCACCTGAGTTCCAGAAGCCTCCGGAGTTGCAGACGTTCTTCAACCAGTCATCAAGATCGTAGTTAGAAAGTTCCATCGCCCAGCGTGGCAAAACACTTTTTATTTCGCTTCGTAGTTTAAATTGCTTGTTTTCCTTTGCGCTGGATCTTGTTACTTTTGAATTTCGCTGCTTAGAAGTACTTTGATTGAAGATCCGAACATGTTTTATGCTATGAAGTTGTTTTCTGTTCAGTTCACTTCGCTAATTTTTTTTCCTTCTGCCCAGTTAGTTTAGATCTAGTGTTTCTGGTTGAGTTGAGTATCGAATCGTGTGTTTCCATTTCCGTAGTTTATTTCTCCGAGTTAGTATAGCCTGTGTACTGTTTAATTGCGTAGAGTTTTGTTTCATGCAAGGTATGGTTATGTGTTTCATATATTCATTTATGTTGACCAGTAGGCGGAGTTTCAGTTTCGGTGTTCGATCTTAGATTTGGAATTTTTAGTGGTAGATCTGGAATCGTGAGTTAGTAATCTGTGTTTAAATGGTGTTGAATCTGGTTTATTTGTTATCTGATTTTAGTTTGTGTTTGTTGAAGAAGATGGTGTCCATATCAAATGTTGGGGACCACTTGTTTCTTTAAAAATGCTTTTTGCTTTTCGTCCTTCACTTTTAATTGTACCCTGCAGACCTATCAGTCTAGTCACCACACCTTCCACTACCTTCTGATATTCTGTTTAGCCCAAAATAGAAACCCAGTACTTTTCGAATATTTTCTGTTTCACCATGTCCACGTACACAGCTGCATATCAGAATCCTCTCACACCTCCTAGCCAGTAGGATACCACCTTTAAATTCCAGCCTAGATAAGTCTCAACCCAAAGCGTGGTAGCTAACCAAACCTTTCCAGAATATCACCGCAATCACTCCAACCGTCACCATCTCTGTGGGATTCGACCCCTACCTTCACTATACTACCCAGTAGAAGAGGGTTGAGGAATTATTGATACCAGGTTTTAGGCTTAGCAGGGGATTGTTTCATCCTGATCAGTAGGATACATCCTTGTTTGAACGACACCTACGCAAACCTGCTCTTTCATCGATCCCACGAAGATGGACACGTAAGAAAGCATCTAGAGATTTTTGGTTAGAAAACGGCTGCTGCCACGCAAACTTGGGTTGAGATATAACTACTTCTAGACCTAAGCACGGAATTAAACACTAGACCTAGTAAACTGTAAACAGCATGCAGACATCCAACATCCTTAGATCTACGTAATTTTAAACTTACTTTCTAGACCAAGCAAACAATTACCAACTATAGCTAAACAGAACGCAAATAAAAGTGGGGACCAACTTCCAGAAATATCAAGTACGGAAGAAAAGCTGCAACTAACAAACTAAGAACCTAACTAACAATGACATGAATAACTTCAAATGAATCAAACACGAAGATGAAGAAAACAGAGCACATACCGGGATTCGAACAAAATGTAAAAATTCGGACGTCGGAAACTTGCAAACAACCGAAAATAAAACAGATCTACGTATACTAGGCGGAATGAAATGAAAACACGAAAGCTAGGCATAAATCTCAATCACTCTTCAGATCCAACGTCGGAAACTCAATCCACTCTGGATTCAAGCAAACCGAACCCAACAACAACCAAAATCAACTCCATAGTTCCCGATTCACCCAGATCTACTTCGATCAACACTAGATTCCAACGATTCCACCCAAACTCAGCAACCAACACGAAACTCAAACATCCAACTCAGTAATCACAACAAACTCAAAATAATGAACATCCATAACCAAAACTCAACAGCATCTCAAATACGGAAAATAGAAATTGCATAAACTACAGAAATTTAACCGAAGACAGAGCCGAGATTCGAACGACAAAGCTCGGTGTAATCCTCAGCAGTCACTAAAATAAAAAACGGGAAATTGTTTCTTCGCCCTCAGCAAGGACGGTATTACACCACAAATGTCGAGAATTAGAAAGCAACAGTGACGGCAAACGTAACCCCCTTCGAAACTCCGAAAATCCCCTAAGTATGCAGAAGTGTGTGAGCTAAGAACCAGAGGCCTAAGTGCCAAAAGTGTCCCCGAGCATTGCATGCTCTCTTCCTTATATAGATGCGGTAGGATCTTCTAGAAACCTTCGCAGAAATCTCCATTCTGCCCTTCAGTTTCACGGTCCCTCCGTCTAGTCATTTTCCTCCGAATTTGCTCACTTATTCGTCGTATTTGCATGGTCCTTGTAATTCATCTTCTTTGTTCCTCGACCTGGCGAATTCTTCTGCACACCTGGCTTAAAACATGTGTTAGACCCTATAATTGTATTAATTCAACCCCTAAACCTATGCATGAAATTAGCCTTATCATTAGCCTAATCAAATAAAGCTCAATACCCAACATTTAGCATTCTACAGTTGAATATTACTTCCTCCGTCCCACAATATGAATCACATTTGGTATGAGCATTAGTTTTGAGAAATGTAAAGAATATTGGGTTAGAAAAGTTAGTACAATATGAAGTCCAATTTTTAAAATTAATTTTATAATAGAATGAGAGTGGAGTGAGTTAGTAGAATGTGTGACCTACTTACCATTTATGGTAAAAATGAAATGCGACTCCTATTATGGGATGGACTGAAATGGCAAAATGAGACTCCTATTGTCGGACGGAGGGAGTATAACATTTTTTTATAGTGGATCTCACATTTTATTAACTTATTATCACTCACATTTTATAATAAAACTAATAATCCCTCCGTTCTCTAAAAATAGAAACTTTTGAAACGGCACAGGTTTTAATGCAAAATTGGTAAAGTAAGAAAGAGTTAGAAAGAAAATTGAGTCAGTGAAAAATGTGTCCCGCCTTATTAGAGAGAGAAAAAATTCCTAGTATAAAAAATTTCTATTTTTAGGGGACAGACCAAAAATGAAAGAGTTTCTAATTTTAGGGGACAGAGGGAGTATATAAAAGTAGGATCATATGCCACTAATTTTTTCAACCCACTTTTTAATTACATTTCTTAAAACTCTTGACAAATTATTAGAAACAGAAGAAGTATATTTTTTTACTATACTTTAATAAGTACAGCTAGAGATGCCCACGGTTCCGGAACAGGCGATTATGGTTCGGAACCGTCGGTTCCGGTTTCGTAAATTGTTAAACCGGAACCGAACCGCGAGGGTGTTTCACGGTTTCGGTTCAGGTTCTAAAACTGACGGTTACAGTTTCGGTTCGGAACCGTTGGTTTTCCAGCAGTTTTCACGGTTCCGAACCGCCGGTTTCCGCCTGTTTTTTGCGGTTCTAGCTAGATTTCACAGTTTTCCGACGATTTTTTACGGTTCCGATTTGGAACCGGCCGGAACCGGCGGTTCCGACACGGTTTCGATTCGTAAAATTTGGAACCGGAACCGGCCTGCGGTTCAAAACACGACAGTTCCGGTTCAAGAAAAAAGTCATGGTTCCGGTTTGGAACCGGAACCGGCGGTTACGGTTCCGCGGTTAACCGCCGGAGCCGAAAACCTTGGGCATCTCTAAGTACATCCACAAAGGGAAGTCAAAGGATTTTTTTTAGTAGTAATTCATTATCTGATTAATTAAAAAGATTGATTATTCACTATGAAATAAAATAATTAATCACTTTTGGTTTAGATTAGATTTATTAACGGATAGTACGAGCGATAAAGGTTTAATTTTGTGAAATTAAGCAATATAGAATTTATCTGTATTTTACGTAGATGATTGTGGTATATTCATTTTCTCTAAATCGATTCCGATGAGGCGATGACTAAGAAATACTAATAAATTAAAATTTGTAACTTAAATATGAAAGAATAAGATGGAGTTACGTGATGAAAATTAACTAACGTGTTAATTAATTCCACTTAGGAAAATGGACCTTCGTTTAATCCTATATATAAGGCTTTCATTGTGCCCCCGAGTCGGAAGGCGACATGCCCCGCAGTGGCGGATCCAATATTTTCATCTAGCGTACGAGTCTTATAATGAATAATTACATTACACTAAAAAAACACAATAATTAATAGAGAGACAAATAGCTGAAGTATTGTTAATCGAAACTGGAGTTCACCTTATTAGATAAAGTAGATATCATAAATAGATAGAGACTAATTTTGATAAATAGACCGATATAAAAATACATGACTATATTTTTAATGGATAATGTCATATTAATTAAATAGCAAAATTGCACTTGTTAAATTTTTATACTTACATAATTAATGATAATGTCATTGATTTGGTGATTTTGAGTGTCAACTTGATATATTGATGAAAGATATAAAAATAGACAATGACTTTAAGAATTTGCAAGATATTAATCTCTTTCAACGAAATTTGTTGAAACAAAGAAGGATGTGGCTTATCTCCTTGTGTTTTTGCTTATCAAGTTGATTTTAATTCTTCTGGTTGTCACTGCAAGTGTAGAGAGATTATTTTCTGGAGTGACGTTTGTGAAGAATAAGTTGTGAAATAAGCATTGTTGATCAACCTTTGAATAATTGTTTGGTGACTTTCATTGAGAAATATATGTTTCTACAAGTTTCCAATGATGATATAGTCCATCGCTATGAAGATATGGAGACTCATATAAAATTAAATTGGATGTTATAATATTATTTTACAAGTTTTTGCATAAATACTCTGCTGTGAAAGAGGTTATATGAGTTTAGGAGTTTTAATTAAATAATTTTTAAATTCGTAATTATATTTTTTCTTTTAAAATACTAAAATTTAACTAAAAACTAGTATCACACCTATGCTATGCATAGATTAATAGTATATCTTTAAATTATTAATTTTCAATTTTAAATTATAGCACAGATTAATAGTATATTTTTAAAATATTAATTTTCAATTTAAAATTAATTAAAAAATTAGAATCAATATTAACAATGAACAATATGAGTAACAATTTTAGTTATAAACAAATCACATAATATAATGTTTAAACATTAAATCATGGAGTAGGAAGATAAAAATCTATCACAATAAAGAATTAAACACAATGGATGATTACTCATCATTTTTAAAACTTTTTAATACACTACATTAACTTTAAAATTAAAATCAACCTCATCATTATAAACTAAAACCTTCAATTCTTCACAATTCGTCACTCTTCAACATAATAGGTAAAATAACTCGTTTGTCATCTTTAAAGCCGTCCGCCTCGCCTAAAACTACAATAAATTAAGGAACAAATCAATTTGCAATGCACAAAATCAATAATCAATATGTATAGCTACTTTCGCCTAACAATTTGTATAGTTTTCAATAAAATTAAAAACAAATTAAATTATACATTAATTTTACCAACATAATAATCCTTTCATATGACTCAACCTACTTATAATATATATAAAAAAAACTTAGTCGATTATAATTTTAACATAAATTTTTGTACATGGATCAACTATAAAGTAACATAGATGAACTAAAAATCTAATCGTTACTATAAAAAAAAATTAATTATTAAAAATAAAAAGAAAGAAAATGGTGGTAACATCAATCTAAAAAAGAAAACATAGTAATGAATAAAAATGGACGGAAAGAAACGAAAATAATAGATATTATGCACGCAACCCTTGACGTAACTGCAAATCAGGAGGCAACCGCTCTACACCTTTCAGATTTGATGGAACCCTGATATGAATCAGAACAATATTAGAGGGGTGATAAAACATAATTATTCCGCAGGAGATAAGAGATAAAGAAGATGTGTACACATATAGATATTAGAAACAGAGAGATGAGGAAAGCTCGTAGCTTGCATCAATTTCAGCATAATTATAATGTGTTTAAAAGAGCTTTTCAAAAGTAATCTTGACTAAATACAATGAACTTCCCCATGCAAATGATATTGGATGGTTCTTAAGAATATCGGAATTTTTGCATTGCAACTCTCACACATACACAATCATGTATTTATAAATTATACAAATACTTTTTAAAATATCTTCATTGTAACTGCCCCACTAATTTTAGTTTACAGTTTCTTTTTTAAAATATGACAAATGATCTCAATGACTTAATTTTAATTCCCACATTTACACCTTCATTGTAAAACCTCCCACTCTTCATAGTTCACACGATTTTAGCTGCCCTTTAATTATACATTTTTAATTTAATATATTTTTTAAATTAAATGGCAATCTTGTAAATTTCTCCAAAACTCCCCTTTTATATATTGCATAGATTATCCGCAATAAAATAGTACTAAAAGTATTTTGCCAAAAGTAAAGATAAGAACTAAAATAAGATAACCATAAAAGATAACATAACATAATTAAGAAAACATATAAAATCATAAAACTGATAGAGAATATAATACATTAGCTACAAATAAAATCATAAAGGCGATGGGGTGATGATATACAACTTAGGAAAATTTCTTTATTGAAATGATACTTCTAATTAAAGGAATTCACATTTATAGAAGAGTTTTAACGTTTGGAATGTTATGAATGACTTTTAGTTATCCTAATGTCCATTTTTTCCGTATCACGTTGCTGATGTAATTGCAATATTAAGAATCATTTAATCACACACGTTTTTTATATAACTGCAAATTTTTAACCTTATATAGTTTTTATTATTTTTTAACATTAGTTTTTTTAAAATAAAATAGCATTCTTGTAAATTTTCCCAAAACTCCTCCTTTGTATATGTATAGATATATATTAAAAGTAATTAAACCAGATGAACAATAAAGAGCATGAAATTGATGTCCACTTTATGACGTGACACTATTCAAGTTAAGATTTTGTGTCAAGCTGTTAGCCCAACCCAAATTGATTTTCTTGACCCGACCCATTTGTATACCATCCATCTCCTTTCTCTCTCCGACGATCTCTTTCTCCATCATTCTCCTACTTCTCAGTTTGGGGCTTTTCTCCGGTCTTCACGTGTTTGCTTCTCTTCTTAAATTCTCGGTATATATTCGTGAATTATTGCCATTCTGTTTCCAAATTGGGAGTTTTTTCAAACATCTCTCTTAATGTTGCGATCAAAACCTTTGACCTGTGCAATTGGAATATTCGGTTTGTGCAGTGCATTGCTTGGAGCTCGGGAAGCTTGGATTCTTTCGGGGAGGGCAGGATGGATTTCGTATCGAAGTATCAGGTAATGTTTTGTTTATAGTCGACTAATCTTCTGTTAACCCCTATTTTCTCTGTGTGTACGATCTTTTAAAACTAAGTTAGGGTTCTTTTTTGCTTAACTAATTTAAAGTTTTGGGTGCTATTATCTGCATTTTTGAATATTGCTGCAGGGTGTGGTGGGGCGCGTTTTTGGGAATGATAATTCGACTTCGGATGATGACAGGTGATTTTATCCATGCTTCTTTTATTCATTATGTGTATGTGTTGCACGTCCCACTGAATATACTAATAACTGCTTTACAATCGGAGTAACATTGATGAATCTTGTCTTTCTCGGTTTCTGCTCAACTTCATACAGAATGCCTCCTCTTAGGATTGGGGTTCCTTTTGTTCTGCTTTTTTAGTAGGATTTGTGTTTATGTTCTCCAATTGCAACCTCAATAATCAAATTAGACTGATCAGAGATCATTTGATGAGGAAAATAAAATAGATGTTTTTTTTTTCTATCTGTGCTATCTTTATTATGTTCCTTTGATTGAGCAGTTTGAAGTTTGTCTTGTTTTGTTTGGCCTCTTCTCAAATTTAATTTGTTCATGGCCATTTTATCGACAGCTATGTGGAGCGCTTGCTTGATCGCATTAGCAATGGCACACTAGCTGACGACAGGAGGAATGCCATGGCTGAACTTCAGTCTATTGTGACAGAAAGTCATGCTGCACAATTAGCTTTTGGGGCAATGGGTTAGTTCATTTTTTCTTAATGGAACAGCTAGCTCTCTGATTCTACGCTTTATCATGTAAAATGTCATTTATGCCCTAAACTCAATGTTAGTGCAGGCTTTCCGGTACTGTTGAGTGTCTTAAAGGAGGAGCGCGATGATGTAGAAATGGTCAGAACTCTTTGCCCCTTGACTTGAGTTTTTCTAAATTCATCACTTTGTTACCTAGTATTTAGTGTTACATTCTGTAAAATATATCAATTGTTGGCAATTCTCCATTACACTCAATTTGAACATGCATTTATTATTTGAATAGGATGTGGATACAGATCTATTCTTGAACCAAAGGCTTGACAACTGCATATTTTTCCCTCCGTCCACCAATAAACGTCCCATTTGTCATTTTCGTCCGTCCGCCAATAAATTTCCCATTTGCTTTTTTACTACTTTTGGTAATGGACCCCACAATCCACTAACTTTATCTCACTCACAGTCTCACATTTTATTATAAAATTAATATATAAAACTAGGACCCCACCTTTCACTATCTTTTTTCATTCCCTTTCTATTACATTTCTTAAAACCCGTGCCCGGTCAAATTTTGGCCTTATAATCGTGGACGGAGGGAGTAGCTCTTAAAAGCAGTATTTGCAATGTCTTCAACTGATTCATTTTGTTGACAGTTTTTGACACCATTCGCAGATTTTTTTAGTACCTTAAGTGTTCCTCAAGTGGCTGTGGACTCTAATATGATATTCTGTCCATAATGTTTTTATGTAAACTTCTATGGCCAATAGATATTGTCCCTAGCTGTAGGCTGATACTCCCTCCGCCCGCTAAAAATAGTCCCATTTGTGGACGACGCCGGTTTTAATGTGAAATTGGTAAAGTATGTGAGAGAATGATATAAAGTAGGTAAAGTAGGAGAGAGAAAGAAAATGTGGATAAAGTACGAGAGAGATAAAAAATGAGTAATAAATTGGGAGTAACTTTTCATTTTTAGTATGAGACTAATTTTGGTGGACGTACGAAAATAAAATGAGAGACTATTTCTGCATTGTGCATTATCGATTGAGTATCCACTTTCGTACTGGATTTAAATTTATTATTTATCCTGATTCGGTACTATATTTATGAAGTTACGGGGGGCTATTGAAACTCTTGTAAGTGCTGTAAGTCCTACTCAGCATCCAAAATTATCGAAGAATGAGGTTCAGCCAGCTTTGATGAACAGTGACCTACTTTCTAGGGAAGTAGAAAGCATCTCTCTTCTACTGTCTCTTCTGGTAAGAGTGCTTTTTTACATTGAACTTGCATCTTATCGTCAATGACTAATTTGATACTTTTGCAGTCTGAGGAGGATTTCTATATACGATATTACACGTTGCAGTTGTTGACAGCACTTCTAACAAAGTCTCCAACTAGGTATTTTATTTCTTTTTTGTTCATGAAAAGACATTGATCATCTCAAGCTAGTCTAAGAGCATGCTGTTGGGTATTTCCATAGGCTGCAGGAAGCTATTCTAACTATTCCCCGTGGTATAACAAGGCTTGTGGATATGCTCATGGATCGTGAGGTATTTTTTTACTGGATACCTATTTATTTTTCACCATTCAGACTGATATATAATTGCACTGATGTATGTATTTGAAGGTTATACGCAATGAGGCTTTGCTGCTTCTAACATACTTGACTCGTGAAGCTGAGGCAAGTTTGTTTCTAAAATCCATAATATATATCACTGTTATAAGTCTCTTTTTCTCTCTCTGATAATAATATACTTCATTTCTTCTTACTGGCATTCATTGTGACATTTGACATCCAGGAGATTCAAAAGATTCTGGTCTTTGAAGGCGCTTTTGAGAAGATATTTAGTATCATAAATGAGGAGGGTGGTTCTGAAGGAGGTGTTGTAGTACAGGTGTTTAGCACACTTATTACTGATTGTTTGTATATTTTTTAAGATTTTCAATTTAGTATTTGTAGTTAGCCAATCTAGTAAATTTGATCTGTGTGTTGCAACCTGTTTTTTGTTAGATAACATTGTATTTATAGGAGAATATGTAATCAATCTGCTCTTTGATCTTGCAAACAGGACTGTCTGGAACTGTTAAACAATCTTCTTCGAAATAACACCTCAAATCAGGTTCTGCACATTTATAATTCACCTTTCTCATACGATTCTAAATACAGCTATATGAATTTTCTTACTGCTTCTAAGGTGATTGAATTGTGCTATAGGTATTGCTTAGGGAGACAATTGGCTTTGATCCACTGGTACCAATCTTGAAGCTCAGAGGAACCACGTATAAGTTCACACAGCAAAAGGTTAATTCATTTCTTACTGCTAGCTGGCTCATATTTTTTACTTCCAGCAAATGAGGTTGCTTAAGCGCTCATTCTAACTTTCTCCTGCATTCTACTCATTGCCAATAGACTATCAATCTACTCAGTGTATTGGATACGATAACTTTGTTGGTAAATGCTGATCTACAAACTGATTCTGGAAGAGACTCCAATGGGTTGACAAATAGGACTGTCTTGGTGCAGGTTTGAGTTCGATGTTTGAAATTTTACATTATGAATCTGACAAATTCTACATAATCTTACTTTGCACTAGTTTTAGTCTCACAGATAACCTTTTTCTATACTTTCAGAAAAGAGTGTTGGACCATCTTTTGATGCTTGGCGTAGAGAGTCAATGGGCTCCTGTTTCTCTTCGTTGTATGGTGAGATAGCCATTCCTTATGAATGAATTATTTCTCATACTCTGAGTCCATTCTTTATCCAGTGCTCTGTCATTTCTCTGCAATGGTGTTATTGAGAACATATACTCCCTCTGTCCCATTAGAAATGAAACGTTTTCCTTTTTGGTCTGTCCCATTAAAAATGAAACGTTTCTAAAAATGGAAACAATACTCTCTCTACTTTTTCTTCTCTCTTACTTTACTCTCTCTTCATTAACTCACAAAACAACACTACATAAAATCCTGTGCCGAAAAGCAAATGTTGCATATTTAATGGGACAAAGGGAGTATACTGTTTTATGAATGCTGATGTGAATGGATTTTAATGTAAACATCTGCTATTTTGTTTTAATTTCTTTTAGAATGTATCTTTGAGTTTTACTAGGAGCCATCAAGGTGATTCAAACTATAGAAAATTTCATTAGGTGTTTTTGGAGTTTTTCGTGCACCAAAAACAAGTTGAAATGTCTGAAGTAACCAATTTTTCAGAGGTCAAACGATATATATCAGAGACTACTATTATGATTTATCAAATCAGAATGAGTTAGAAGGGTAGATAAGATCCCAAGACAGTTAAGTACTCCCTCCGTCCCACAATAATTGTCACTCTTATTGTGGGAACTGGTTTTAAGAAATGTAAAGAAAAGTTGGTTGGAAAAGTTAGTGGAATGTAAGACTTTTTTATATTGGTTTTATAATAAAATGTGAGTGAAGAGAGTTAGTGGAATGTGAGACCTACTTACTATTTATGGTAAAAATGAAGTGTGACAATTATTGTGGGACGGACCGAAATGGAAAAGAGTGACAATTATTGTGGGACGGAGGGAGTATTACTTTGATTAAATAATAAGTGGTTCACATTTTACTCTCTATATCTTATGGTTTTCTCCGGAAGCAATGCACACCTCGTAAGTTACAAGCAGAATATATGTGAGGGAGAGGGAGGCCCGCACAGCTGCACCTGACTGGCTCATTCCATGTTATGATTTGTTATTTTACTATGTATACAGTTAGTTTTGTGATTTAATTGTTAGTTTGGCAGTGGAATCCTTTCGTGGGCTTTGGCTTAACCTAGGAAATGAAAGGGTTCTTCTTAAAAGAAGTTGTCTAGGGTATTATTCTTGATCTAATCATGGTGCCTAGCCCTTGGGCAGAAGAGAATTATGATGATTGCTTCGTGTTTATTTGGATATTGTTTATTCACTTGTAATCCTGCACAAGCTTCTATTTTTGGTGTGAATCCCCTTTACTCTACATTATATACAATATTGTATAACCTCAATATGACTACTTTGAGTAAAGAATGAGTTTTTCCCCACAATTCTACATGCTTCCTTTGGTGAACCAGTAGCTAAAAGTTGGTTGACACACAACATGTTGGAATTTTTAAGAAGTGCATGGTATTTGTAATATGTTTGAAGTGCATATTTTCACTTGGATTGCTATAACCATTTCAGGCACTCAGATGCATTGCAGATCTGGTGATTAATCATGCAAAAAATTGTGATGCCCTTGCAAGTAAATTACTTGGAGAGGAGCCACAAGTTGAGCCCGCATTAAATTCTATCCTCAGAATTATCTTGCGTGCTTCTAGCACACAAGAGTTCGTTGCAGCTGACTATGTTCTTAAGAACTTCTGTGAGGTTTGTATTATTAGTCTTAGGCCAGCTATATTATTGTTAAGCAAGTAGACATCCATACTTAAGTTATCCATGTTTTCATCAACAACTATGTTCCTAAATTTGGTAAATTCTAATATCCACGCATGTAAGATGCCAATTTTTGAACTGTTTTATTACTCTTTTTTGTATGCACTCTCATATTTTATTTTTCTAATATGAGCCATTATGTCCTTGTGATCTTCCAACTTGGAATAGAAAAATCCTGATGGCCAATCAATGCTTGTTTCAAGCTTACATCCTCAATCAAGCTCAACAGTTCGTTCTCCCTTTGAGGAGGATGTTCATGCATCATTCGGGAGGTTATATTTATTTTCAGATGTCTATCTATTCTACCCTTTTAGCTGTTGATTAAATGTCTGATATTACTGAATTTTGCAGCATGCTACTGAATGGCCTGACGTCGAGTGAAAGTGATGACGACCTTCAGGTAATGCTGTAGATTTCATGTGAATTGCTCCTTTATGGGAAACTGATACGGATAACGGATGGAAGATTTACAAGCGCGGGGATCGGGGAATTGTTTGGCCAAGCAACGACGTGGAGGACGAAGAGACCTAGCGGGTAGAGAAGGATCCGGAAGCAGCAATCTCGGCATTTGTTATAGTTGTTATTTCAGTTCCTATCTTTCGTTAGTTTGTTATAGTTATTTCTGCTCCTAATTTATTGTACCTTCTATCTATCTCGCCATTTATAGACGATCAAGCACAATAAATTAGGAGCAGAAATAACAACTATAACAAACTAACGAAAGATAGGAACCGAAATAACAACTATAACAAATGACGAGATTGCTGCTTCCAGATCCTTCTCTACCCGTTAGGTCTCTTCGTCCTCCATGCCGTTGCTTGGCCAAACAATTCCCCGATCCCCGCGCTTGTAAATCTTCCATCCGTTATCCGTATCAGAAACCATTTAGAAAAATATGTCCTATTGAGCTGGATTGGTTATCTATCTGGCCATTGTATTTTTATGAATTTTGAATTAGGGAATATTTGCCATTGCATTGCATAAGAATATCTGATTTTTCCTTTCTTTGTTTTCCTTCTGCAACCAGTAAATCTGTGATCCTTAGGCTACTGAGTTTTATCTGACTTGGTCAGACATTTCATTGCACGGGAAAATCTGATTTTGAGTTTTGCTATTGGTCTCCAAAATTTTGAAATAGTCAGGCACCTTCTATATAGCTGTGGTAGTTCACTATCTGTAAAATCAAGGATACAATGTGAAAGAGGTTTGACTGTTTGGTGATGTTGATCGAATTTCATCAAGTATCCACTGTCATATCATCTCCCCAATTTGTACAGATTTGCTGCAGAGCTGCAAGTGTCCTATCTCATCTTTTGAAGGATAATATCCGGTGCAAGGAGATGGTATGAAATTTCATTTCATGTACATGTGTGTATTTCTTTTTTCAACGAAAATATTTATATATCCTTGTTCTCTAAGAGTTGCTCGTTCTATCCAAGAGCCATAGCGACTCAGTCTGACTGACAATGGGGTGATGCAGGTTCTTCAAGTTGAACTTGAAGCTCCTACGCGATCATTGGGAGGTGCAGAGCCTTTGATGCACCGTTTGGTGAAGTACCTGGTACTTGTGTCGTCCAAGAATTGTGAAGATGGAAAAGCTAGCACATTTGGATCTGTGTCTAGTCATCCAGTTATGTTGAAATTGCTAATTATTTGGCTCTTTGACTGTCCACCTGCTGTTGAGTGCTTCCTCGATTCACATCCCCATCTAACATATCTGCTGGAGTTAGTGTCCGATCAAAATGCGACTGTATGTGTAAGGGGATTGGCTGCTGTACTCTTAGGAGAGTGTATATCATACAATAAAACGATTGACAATGGAAAGAATGCTTTTAGCATTGTAGATGCCGTAAGTCAGAAAATCGGTCTCACATCATACTTTTCCAAGTTCAATGAAATGCAGAACAGCTCGCTTTTCACATCTGCAAAACCATCTCTGACTCGCAAGCCATTGAGTAGGTCAAATGCTGCTAGCATGTCTGAGATTGAGAATGTTGAAGAAGATGACAGTATTGATCCTAACAGTGATGACTATTCGATGCTTGCAATGGTCTTTGATTCACAGTTTGTTGACTTTGTGAAGAGATTAGATGCTAAGATCAGAGAGCAAATTGTGGAAATATATAGTCACCCAAAGACCCAAGTTGCTGTGGTACCCGCAGAACTTGAACAGAAATCTGGGGAAATTGACGAGGAGTATATCCAACGTCTAAAAAGATTTGTGGAGAAGCAATGCCTTGAGATACAGGTACTTTCATTGATCTAGTAATGAAAATTCTATGTTTCGTGTATAGCTGCTAATATAGGAAGTTTTTTTAGTAAATTAGTTTTATCAAGTTTAACTGTGGACCGTTTGTGCAAGTTCAACCTTTTGCTCATCATATGCTCAACTTGAGGTCCCATTTCTGAGGAACTACTTGTTCGCATTTTATCTTACATTCTTTGGATATAAATCTTCTGAAGGAACTTTTGAGTCGGAATGCTACTCTGGCTGAGGACCTGGCAAGAGTAGGGGGGAGTGAACCGTCCCAGCTTGAACGTAAAGTTAGTGCTGGCACAGAAAGAGTTCAAGTTGAAACTCTGCGTCGTGATCTTCATGAGACTTCCCAACGATTAGAAGCCGTCAAAGCCGAGAAAATCAGAATTGAAGCTGAAGCATCAATGCACCAAAGTACCGCGAGTAAAATGGAATCTGATCTAAAAAGTTTGTCTGCCGCATATAATAGCCTTGAAGAGGTTAATTTTCAGCTAGAACGTGAAGTCAAAGCATTGAAGGGGGGTGGATCAGTCCCCGCCTCTGCTGACGTCGAGGCAATAAAAGCTGAAGCAAGGAAAGAAGCCCAAAGGGAGAGTGAAGCTGAATTGAATGACTTGCTGGTCTGTCTTGGGCAAGAGCAGAGCAAGGTGGAGAAGCTTAGCGCGAGGCTGTCGGAGTTGGGGGTTGATGCCGCTACGTTGCTGGATGGCATCGGAGAAGATATGGGACTTGATGGAGACGGGGAGGATGAAGAAGACTGATTCTCAAATTATTAATCTGTCTTTTATTTGTACATGAACATGATGTGGTAACTGTACAGTGTTGTAATAATTTATCATTTGGAAATTTATCGAATGTTTGTTTATGTTTTTGTATACCACAGATAATAGTATGTCTCATTGCATCAATGCAAAAGTACTATTCGCAGCTATATCAGATATCAATCTTCTACAATGGCAGCTGCCATAGGATTCAACACTTCCATTTTGTGTGCAGTTTATACCAACAAAAGGAACATCAAACCATTCCATTTCTAACATCCCACTTAGAAAATCAAACCTAGTTCAACCACTTATGCCTACAAGGAGAAAACCATACAACCTATTTGTGGTTCCACCAAGCAGTCCTACCTCCGACACTAGTTCACTTTCTCCTGCAGCTCGAACGATCATGGAGTTCTACTCTTCCATTAATCAAAAGAACTTGACGAAACTGGAAGCGTTGATAGCTGATGATTGTTGCTTCCAGGACTATTTTTTTCCCTAAACCGTTCCAAGGGAAAAAGGTCTCTTCTGTTTTCCTATAAGACATAGCGCGACTTCTTCATTTCTTCCTAACCACTTTTCTCTTGCATGCTGAATTCAGGAAGTGATGCATTTCCTCGAACAACTTACCACGTGCATGGGCGATCACAGAAACATGAGATTTACCGTTGAGCTTGTATGCGAAGGGAACGACTATATAGTTGCTTTCAATTGGCACTTGGGTATCTTTTCTAATCTGTTCATTCATTATTGTTTAGTGATGCTTATCAAGTCCCAAACATTTTTCAATCTGATTGCAGATTGGAAAAAGATAGAGGTCCATTTTACTAGAGGAAGCAGCTGTTTCTCACTATCAGTGAATGATGATAAACTACTTATCAAGTATCTTAGCTCAATTCTTTACCATCTCCTTTATAATGTTATCAGAGAAACATAAATAACATTTTTCATAAACACTTGCAGGAAAGCTCAAGTTCTCATTGAATCACCTATCAAACTAAGAGTTGTGGCACTGGTACTAAAATCTATCTTTTTGAACAACATTTGTAAAACGAAGGAGTTAGCGTATTTGTCATTAGGCACTGTATAGTTTCTTCATTTCTCCATCGAGAGAACTACATCTTTTGTCCTTGAACATTGCACTAATATCATCCGCGGTCCCTATTCTTTAAAAATATCACCAGATATCTATGTCTATGGATATTGATATAGTACCGCCGGAAGGACTTTTGGACTATTTTGAGACTTTTTTGGGCCTTTGATATTTTTTTTACATAAAGGGCATTTTTGTACATTAATCATTAAGGAGAACTACATTTTTAGTCCCTAAACTCCTGCTAAAATTACCATCCCTATTTTTTAGAAATATCGCCACACATATGTGAACTTTAGTGTAATATCGCTAGAAGGATTTTTGCACATTTGGAAAAAAAAAATTCTTCCAAAATGGTTTCAGCCTTTAAAGGCTAGTTTTTCAAAAAACTGGATGTTCTTACCAAAAACATGTGGAAAGAATTGATGGATAATATCCTTTTAACACAGAGGTGTACATGTGACGATTGATTTCTTAGTTGTGAATGCTATTCACTGAAAATCAGGCTATATTCAAGAGTGTGACTTCAATATTCGATGCATTTCCAGCAGCTACAGAATGTAAGAAACCAATCCCATTTCAGAATCCTTATTCCTGAACACACAATACTAACACAACGTCGCCTGTTCGGTCATACAGTGTTACTAAAGAGTCCGCAAACTATGTTTCGCGTACTAATAAAGGCATACAGCATCGGCATACATCCTGTGATAAGCCCATTCCTAGCCTGGTACATCAAGCTACTGAATCTCACAGCTTGCATTCTAACCACTACTCTCAATATTCTTCATTACAGTAATCCACACCTGTTTCACCACCATCTACATTTCCTTGGTATTTTGGATCATATTCGCCTAACTATGATGAACCATTTTTATTCTATTTAAAAACACTGATTATCCCTCTATGTCCATGACATTAATTCATAGAAACTCAACTGTTCCATGTTCCAAGACTATTTTTATAGTTTACTCTAAAATTTCAAGGAAACCAAATAGCTAAAAATGAGTTCGAAAATGTGACTTTCCCATCATTTCACACAAACCAAACTCGTCCTAAGAAAAAAAAAATCCAACAAAAATAAGTTTTTAAAATTTTAAAATGCAAACAAAAGTGGACATGCAAAAGTTTGCTTAATAACAGCTCGGTTCCGATACTGGATCCTATAGGACACTTCCACTTCAGCACTTCGTGTTGAGATTGATCGATGATCAACAAGAAACGAGCAATAAAGATGACACACGGTTTACGTGGTTCTGCTTGTGTATGATGTAGACCACACCGTGCACGGTCTTAATTGATGTTATATTCTCATTCCGGGCTATCCGTCAATTAAAATCTTATTTTCCATTTTTAATAAGTTAACCTCATACTCCACTAAGTCATTATACTCACATTTTACTATTAAATTAAAATATAAAAAATGATCATATTCCATTAACCTTTTTATTAATTTTCTTGTTACAGTCAAACAATTTCTTAAATCCGTTCTGAGTTTAAACATATCTTTAAATAGCGGACAGAGAGTATAAATAACCTACGCAGTTATATAAAGAATGTCATGTACGTAACGGAATGTCTATAAGTTTTTATATAAGAGAAAAATAATTTTAGGTTTATGGTACACAGTTTGAGCAGGGTCAAGTCTATTCTTTAGGAATGTTGTACTTGATAAAGTCCAATGGGAAGACATGATACATTACTTTACAAAATGTGGCATTGTTCTTGCACATGATCATACACTCTTCACAATTAACATGTTTATATACTACTCACTTTCAAGATCTTTGAGATTTGTACATACATGGGAATCTGCCAAATCAAGATTCAAGTACATATTCAACTTCAAATGCATGTGTGTGCCTTACTTTCTCAGCTATATTAGGTCGAGGTCGTGGCATCCATTCATCCCGAAGCAGCTCAAAGCCGCATAGATTGGCAGTGAAGACACTTGAGCAGTGTCAAGGAAGTGAATCTTGTGACTTGGGTGTAGTGCCACCCTTGTGTAGACCAGCGTCGTCGTCCATGAAGAGGTTGACAATTTCTACCTTATGAGCATTCGAATCTTCATTCTGGACCCCTTTCAAAGAATCCAGCACTTCTTGCATCGAAGGTCTCATATCCTTCTCTTGCTGCAGACATCTGAAAGCCAATTCCGAAACCAGAGTAACCATCCTTCTCGCAGAACTATTCTTGTTGAATCCAAGACTTGAATCAACAAGTTCGTGCAATGTATGGTTTTGAATCTTGTTGACAGCCATGTTCGATAGATTGATGTCCTGGCGTTGCCTGTTGGTATCCACTGCCTGCAGTGATGATATAAGCTCAATTAGTACAACCCCAAAACTGTACACGTCGCTCTTTTCTGTGAGTTGGTAGCACTGGTAGTACTCAGGGTCGACATAACCGGGAGTCCCTTGTGGAGCAGTGGACACATGAGTTACGTTGCTTGGGAATAGCCTCGACAACCCAAAATCAGCAACTTTTACATGGAAATCATTGTCCAGAAGAATGTTGCTGGTTTTGACATCCCGGTGTATGCAATCTGATGTATGTAGATAAGATAGAGCATCAGCAGTTTCGACAGCGATTTGCAACCTAATAGGCCAAGACAGCAAGCCCGATTTGGCACGTTTTCCATGCAGATGATCCGCTACCGTCCCATTTGGTACATATTCATACACAAGCAGTAGCTCTTGGCTTCTCCTAGAGGTGCAACCATAGAGTGTCACAAGGTATTGATGCCTTAACCGCGCTAAAATCTCAACTTCATTGATGAACTGCTCTGTGCGCTTGTAATTGTTCTCGTATAAGCGCTTAACTGCAACTACACGACCGTCTGAAAGTAGCCCTGTTTGAAATGTTATTTTCAGCTCTTGTGCTCGAAAATGAGAAGACAAAATAATGAAATTTAACTATGTGGATGATGAAGGGGAGTGAGTATACGAACCATAATATACAGTACCAAATCCACCATCTCCAAGCTGTCTAGAAGGATCAAATTTGTTAGTGGCTTCTTCAAGTTCGGTGCAGCTGAAGACCTGCACCCCAAAATACGAACTTCCCCTACCAAAGTCCGACTTGGGAGATGGATATGACGGGATGCTATTACTCGAAAGGAGGCCTTTCGTGGAAGGGGAAGAAGTGACTTCCTTGGTTGCGGTTCGAGATGACAGCATCTGCTTCCTCTTTTGTCTGCAGTGGAAAGCCAACCATCCCAGGCCAACACCAGCAAGAACAGCCCCACCGATGAAAAGACCTGCAAATTAAGCTTCCTTTTTTTAGCATAATCATTTTGTGTGAAAGAACATATAGTATAGAGTTGGGATGGCATGGCACCTATAGTCCTTGCTGTATTTGTGTTTCCTGCATCAGCCAAGAAATCACAAAATATGAGTGTGTACCAACCCTTAGGATTATTATAAGCAAAACTAGGCCTACTTTCAAACATCCATAACACAACACAGAAAAATATAAACTTAAATAGCCTAACTACTCATACAACCAATAAGTTTATGATCTATTTCTATAGTAACACAGATAAATTAATTTTCAAAATTGGCATTTTTGTAAGCACAACAATAATGCAAGTAGAGACACAAATTTTATGCAACTAATGTTATCTACACGAATCAATGATATAATCTAACTACCTAAAAGAGCAACCATTCCAATTAATCACAAACAAAGAAGCAGAAGATAACACAAACATAATCACCCTTACACTAATGCTACAGGATATGATACTCAAAATCGGGTCGCTGCCCGATCCAGTGAAATTTTAACAAAAAGAAATGCTATTGTCTCGTGTGATATTCAATTCTGTGGTATTTTTTCCTGTTAAAAACTCTTGGTAACAGTAGATAACCCTCCCCTTATGAGGCCATTTAGGCATCGAGATAATTTTCATTGTTGCTGCATAACATTCTTATGATACAGTGTCTTGATGCATACATAAATTCATTTGGAATATATAGTTTTGTATAGAATGTGTACCATTTGTAGTCCTACTAAACAACATGAGGTAAATATATCTTTCCAATAAATTCCAAGATATTATAGTCAATTAAATTAGTTAACAAATAATTAACATATTTATGTGCAGATAATGCATAATTATAGCTTTACAAAATTAAAAAAAGTATATTACATTTTTAAATATTTTTTCTGTAAGACAACCAAGTAATAAAAGATAAATATGTATATGTTAGTGGTTATTTTTTGGCGTTTTTATTTATCCTTTCCATAAAGTTGCTTTGCTAGCTTTCCTCTCTATTCCACATAAAATTGTATGTTTTCCCCTCGCCATTAAATATTTCAAATTTGTTTTATCAATTTTCTATAAAAAATATTCCCTGTCACCCAACAATTATCTACTTAGAAGTGTAAAATAAAGTGAATTGAAAAAGTTAATAGAATATGACTCATATTTTTATGTATCAGTTTTATACTAAAATATGAGTTGAATATGTTATTGGAATGCAAGATTTATTTACCATTTATGATAAAAAGAGTAAAAGTGAACAATTAATGGGGGACAAATAAAAATAACAAATGTGGACAATTAATAAGGGATGAATGAAGTATTTCATTTCAATTTTATTTATACTTGAAAAATGAACCTTACATTAATTCAACTATTTTCATTATATTCACATTTTATTATAAAATCAATATATAAAAGTAAAATTTGCATTTCATTATTTTCCTCTAACTTTTCTTTACAAAATCAGACAGTTTTTCGAAATCCGAGCTAATAAATAATGATATATTTATTACTAAACAAAGGAGTGCAATATTGATCTAAACATAACAGTCCAGTTAATTACTAAATTTGACTAAATTGAAGGCACTTCTACATATATGAGTAGTAATAAAATAGTTGTATCTTTCCAACAAACTTCAAATTATGATTCAGATTGCAAAATTTGATGTTAATAGATGACAAATCTTTAAATTTAATGGTCCATATTATAATTTAGAGTTTGTAGAATATATAGAGCTTGCGCTTTGATTATATGCATAGCTAAATCTGTTTATATGAAATGCAATCATGTTAAAGTTAAAGTTAAAGTTAAAGTTAAAATTAAAATAATTAAAAAGTAGGCAGAGTAGTTGATACCCTTGGAAGTCGGGGGCGATGAAGTGGCGCAAGCATGAGAGATATAGGGCGGGTGAGGGCAATAGCACAGAGTCTTGTTCGCCGCCAAATCATAACCGCAGCGGCCTCCCGACGCCCTACACTCGCCGCAGCTCTGGCTCTCCATCTTCCACCTGATCTGGAAACCATGCTTCAGAGCTTCCCCCAATTCCTTCGCGTCCAGAGGCTTATCCACCGCCATCAAAGCCCCCGACACCACCACGCTAGCACCGCAAACCCCCACCGGAGGTGGAGGCACCACCCAAGGCGCCACATACGCGTCTCCTCCATCTCCGCCGCAAGCCACGCGCGTCATGTGCACAGCCTCAGGGTCGACGTCGAAGCGGCAGTCGTAGAAAAACGTGTAGTTCATGCAGGTGGCAGCGTAGTCGAACACCGAGTAGTCGAGGGTGGTGTTCGCCATCACGGCTGGGCAGGCGCTGCTCATCGTCTCCTCCCTCGCGATCCTCAGCGTCTCCTGATCCATTTCCAGCACGCGGTATGTCAGCCCCGCCATCTCCATCGTCGTCGCATTACTGCGCTCGTCGCACCTCAGGACTAAGCTGCGATGGCCGCAGTAGTCTGGATCGGTGGAGCCCCGGAAGGGGTAGCCGATGCCGGTGATATTGGCGCCGCAGCTGAAGGTGTTGCTGCATTTCCAGTACAGTTCGCTGTTGGATTCGCTTGATCCGATGGCGAATTTGATGAGGAGGAGGAGGAGGAGAAGGAATGTGTTTTGGGATTGTATTGGCATGGCAGGTGTGGGGGTAACGATGTGGTGTTGTATGAGGATATAATTAGGCAGTGGTTGGAGAGAATAAAAATATGGGGGAGGTTGGTGCATGATATTCACATAAAGGGCTATACTAATAGTTGGACTTTGAAAGTTTCTATGATTTCTGTCTATTTAATCTTGAGTGGGTAATTACATTTACATATATACTTCAGATTTTTAAAATGGTTCCACCTAACTCTGTATAACTAGTCATACTCACACTTTTGTAATACCAACTAGCTTGTTCATGTCAATATTAGTAGAGTTAGTACTATTTTGATCCTAAACAAATGGCCGAAATACGATTTTGATACAAAACATTCATTTTTTTAAAATTAGCTCTTAAACATATAAAAATGCTGTCGGTTTGGTCCTAAACATACGGTTCCCTCAATTTTCTGCGAATTAGCGAAATTTTGACTAGATTAGTAATTAATTAAAACAAAATAAAAAAATCTAAAATAGAACTTCTAACATCTCTCTTCCGAGCCTTCCTCTCTCGCCGGCGACCAACTCATCACTCTGCCTCATCAATTCTAAAGGGGTACCTCTCGTGCAAAATCGACTCCTCCATCTCCACATCCGATTCCCATTCCCACCCCATCAAAATCCAAGAATTCACCTACAAAGACCTCCTATTAGCCACCGCCAACTTCTCCGACTCCAAGCTCCTCAGCCGAGTCTACAAGGTCGTACTCCGCTCCGGCTGCCTTTTCGCTGTCAAGAAGCCCTCTGCCAACGACCTCGACAATGAGATCGACATCATCTCCTCCCTCCCTCATCAACCTCCTCGGCTTCTCCACCAACTCCCACGGCTGCCGCCTCCTCGTCGAATTCATGAGCAACGACACTCTGTACAACGTTCTCCACATCAATCCCCACCCCCTACCTAGCCTCGCCGCCTCCGATTAGCTCTCCAGACCGCCAGAGCTGGATATGGAGAATTCGTCGCTATTGGTGGTGGATTGGGCTATTTCGCTGATAAGAAAGGGGAAATTTATGAGCGTGTACGATCCTAGGGTTCTGGCGCCCAGGGATACAAGGGTGAGGAAGATGGTGGCGGTGAAATGCGTGAGGGTGTGTAGAGAGAGGAGGCTGTCGATGAAGGAGGTGGCGAGGTGTTTAGGTGAGCTGAGCAAGCTGAATTCGTGGAATGGATTATCGAATCCTTGCATCATGGGAGAGGATGTGGAAATCGTTGAAACGCCATTGAAGAATCAACGGCTCGAGTTGGGGGTTCGAAGCTATTTGGTGGAATTAATGGCTTAGGCCTACAACTACAAATCTCGGATTTTTTAATTGATGAGGGAGAGTGATGAATTGGGTGTCGCCGGCGAGAGGGGGGTGGGAGAGGAAGAGAGATTTGAGAGAAATTTTATTTTATAATTTTTTAAATTTTTATTTTATTTTGTTTTAGTTAATTACTAATCTGGTCAAAATATTGCTAATTCACGGTTGATGGTCAGAAAAAGGACGGAATCATCAAAAAGGACCAAATCGATAGTGTTTTCGTATGTTTAGAACCAAACCGACAACGTTTTCGTATGCTAAGGAGCCAATTTTCAAAATGTGAATGTTTTTGACCAAATTCGTATTTCAGCCATTTGTTTAGGACCAAAATAGTACTTTACTCATAATAGTAATACGTGCATAAGCACAAGTTATAGTAGTATGAGTATTAATTTATACTCCTTTCTTCATGAAAGTATGAATATTTGTTTTGACATGTATTTTAATGCATAATTGGTAAAGTGATAAGGCTCATTTCATGCATCGGTTTAAGGGTAAAATGTATGCTACTTGATCGTTTATCGCACAAAACAAGTGTTAAATGTGCAGAAATTCCACTTGACCAAGGCAGCAAGGCCGAACTGATCAAGCAAGTACAAAAGGCGATAAAAGGCCAAGAATCGGGGAGTTGATCAAGGGGGAGTGGTCAAGCAGTTAGGCGGGGACCGCTGGCTTCTAGAAGAAGAACACGTGAGGAAATGAGCTGGATATGGCGCACCATTCTGTTATTAAGGACGACGTTCTAGAAGGGGACACGTGCTAGCTTATGAGACGCAAGGACATAGCTGAGTCATGAATCTGTTACTCAAAAGCGTCGTCATTCTAGAAGAAAGGCACGTAGCAATCAGTGAGTCGCTCATTCTCAGCATGAGCGAATATTCACTGTCAAGATCGTTATCCAGCTGGAGGCCGAATCGAGCTTATAAATAGAGGGTGTGCCATCACAAGATAATCGGATCTTTTACTTTCCGTCTAGTTTAGTTCTCTAAAAAGGGCAACCAAAGAAGCGCTGCAGAATACTTGTTTTCTGTTAGCGTTATCTTAAGTTTCCCGCTGAGATTCTTCTCAGTTTTTACCGCTTTCTTAGTTTCCTAAGTGTTAGCTTAGTTTAAATTTCACGCTGTACTCAGTTTAGTTTATTCAAAGTTATTTTCGTTTTCATCCTCGTATTTACTTTTCCGCTGTTACCTGCAATTCACTTGACCAGTAGTTAAAGTTCTGTTGATCAAGCTAGCTAGTTTAATTCTGCCTAGAGTAAAGACAATAGTTAATAACTCCCAAGTTAAAGCGTGGCAGCAGCCAACTCCCCCTGTTCACTACTCACACACTCGACACACAAACTTCTCTGTGGGATCGACCCCGAACTTGCCGCTTTACTGTTAAAGTAGTGCAAAATTGGGAGTTTATAAATTACTTTGGTAAGGAAGAAAGAGCGAGAGCAAGACTGCAGTGATTAAGTGGCAACGACATTTGCTAACTGATCCGACCGGTTCGGTTATCATTCCGTATAACTTGATCCGCATTCTAATCGCGTTTTCATCTCTTTCCAAGCTCATTCCATAAAGTAAGAGAGAGATAGAAAGAAAAAGTTTTTAATGTATTATTAGTAAAGAATGGGTCCCACCTTATTAGAGAGAATTGAGTTTCTAAAAATAAAAAGTTCATACTTTTTAGAGACGGTCTAAAAAAGAAAGAGTTCATACTCATAATTTTATATAATTCAAAACAACTTACTCCCTTTGTCACACAAAAATATGTACTACCATTGAAATGACACGGAAATTAATACATAATTGGTAAACTAAGAGAGATGATGAGAAGAGTAGGTAAAGTAGTGTTAGTGGTAGTGAGACCCACATTATTATTAGCGTTTAAATGAGTTGTAATGGTGGGTCATATTTGTGTAAGTTGTACATAAATTGATGTGTAAGGGTAATGAGTTGATGACAGTGACGAAGCTTGCACTAGGGGTCCAAAACACTATTTACTGTTAGATATTTTCTAGTCAGCATCATATAGCCGAAAGTAGCTGTGACTTACAGTGCAAGATTAGGCGAGAGATAAATATGATCATAAGAGGGAAAGACTTAGAGATAAAGTAGTACTCCCTCCGTCCCATTTTATGTGACACATTTCTTTTTCGTACGTGTTTTGAGAAAATTATAATAAATACTTCCTCCATCCCTTAAATTTTATCACACTTTGAGCAGACACGGATTTTAAAAAATGTAATGGAAAGTGAGTTGAAAATGTTAGTGAAGAGTGGGTCCTACTTTTATATATTAGTTTTATAATAAAATGTGAGTTGGAATGAGTTAGTAGAATATGAGGCTCACTACTAAAAAATGGTAAAAAGTAAAATGTGACAAATTTTATGGGACGGACGAATATGGAAAAATGTGACAAAATTTAAGGGACAGAGGGAGTAGTTAAAGTGGAATTTAACATTGATTTGGAACCTGGATCTGCCTAATATCGAAAACACCATACCGGATGGCGGCAAAGGAGTTGGGAGAACTCAAGATACAGTTACAGGAACTCATGGACCTAGGCTTTATCAGACCTAGCACATCACCATGGGGAGCTCATGTACTCTTTGTCAAAAAGAAGGATGGATCGCTAAGAATGTGTATTGACTATCGGGAACCGAACAAGCTAACACTTAAGAATAAATAACCATTGCCGAGGATAGACGATTTTTTTCGATCAGCTCAGAGATGCTAGGGTATTCTCCAAAATGGATTTAAGATCTGGCTATCATCAATTAGCCAGAAGATGTACCCAAAACGGCTTTTCGCACCCGATATGGTCACTATTGAATTTTTAGTAATGCCTTTTGGATTGACTAATGCCCCTGCTGTATTTATGGATCTCATGAATCGCGTATTCCGTCCTTATCTGGATAAGTTCATCTTGGTCTTCATAGATGATATACTTATCTACTCGAAGGGTGTAAAGGAACATGAGGAACATCTTAGAGTTGCATTAGGAACCTTGAGGACTGAAAAGCTCTATGCAAAATTTAGCAAATGTGAATTTTGGCTAAATGAGGTGAACTTCCGTGGACACGTGGTAACTGCGGAAGGCATTCGAGTGGATCCAACAAAAGTGGAGGCTATACAAAAGAGGAAATCACCAACCACCCCTAATGAAATTCGAAGCTTCCTTGGGTTGGCCGGCTACTACATAAGGTTCATTGAAGGTTTCTCCAAGATTGCTAGGCCAATGACGCAACAACTTAAAAAGGGTATCAAGTTTGTGTGGACATCAGAATGCGAACATAGCTTCCAACTACTGAAGGAAAAATTAACAACAACTCCGATGTTAGCAGTCCATGAATCAGGAACAAATTATGTAGTTTACACTGATGCCTCAAAGAACGGGTTAGGTTGTGTGTTGATGCAAAATGGGAAAGTAATTGCTTATGCGTCACGACAACTGAGGCCACAAGAGATGAATTACCCAACGCATGATTTGGAATTAGCCGCAGTAGTACATGCTCTGAAAATATGGAGGCACCACCTTTATGGAGTTCGATGTGAGATTTTCACTGATCATAAGAGTCTCAAATACTTCTTTGAACAAAAGGAACTGAATATGCGACAGAGAAGATGGCTTGAATTAGTGAAAGATTACGATTATGGCATAAACTACTGCCCAAGCAAGGCTAATGTGGTAGCCAATTGTCACGACCGCCCATACTAAGGATAGTGAAGACGGGGAAAAAGTGACGAGGGGAGGGACTAAGGAGCGGGGAAGAAAAGGGGGAAGCAAATATGAAAAACCCAATTAACTTCAAAAAGAAATATTTTAGTTTATTGAAAAGTTAAGCAACAGATTTTAGCCTCAAAATACTTGTCACTACCGCCCAAACTAGGGGTACTACAAACGAGGCGATCGTGACCACGGGATAACATTAAAGACAACATTTAAGGATAACATTTTATATGAAAACTTAATTAGCTTAAAGGAATAATATTTTAGTTCATTAAAAGTTTAGACAACAAATTTTTAGTTTAAAGAAACTTAATGTTATAAATTTATTATTAATTAGCAACGACTTATGGCAAAGGATTTTTCAAAAGAAGCAGCGAAGAAAAAAAATATTAAAATCCAATTAACTTCCAAAAGAAAACATTTGGTTTAGTTCACGAAAAACCATTTCAGAGTAACAGGGTAAACATCAGATTAACGCCTAACACAATCAAACATGCGCAAACACAGTACAAAACAGAATAAAGTCTTGAGGCATAGTTCAAAAATATAGCAGCGGAAATAAGGTTTAAAGAGAGTCAAGGATGACGTCTATGTATGAAGACACAACCCATCCAAAATTCCTAGGCCAACTCAACATCCACCGCAACTTCCCGCTCAACCTGCACATAGGAAAAACATATGCAGGGCTAAGTACTTGTTGTACTCAATGGGCTCATGCCGAAAACATTTATACGGTTATGTCATCCATACCAGTGATCTCGAGTTTTATACGTAGTAAAGAAATATCATCAAGAACACAAAAACATTTCATAGACTGGCCAGTCAAATAATCTCCCCATTTTCATAACAATCCATCAATCACAATCATCAATCCACAGTGCGACGAAAGTGTGGCCACACTATTCGCCCACGAGACCGGCCGACTAGCAAGGACGGCTCCCGATCTCACCAGTGTACACAGCCTGATAGGGTTTGCGGCCCTACTCAGACCCGAATTCGTTTCACAACACAGCCATATAGCCTAACGGAGTAAACTAAGACGAACTAGGCATCAGGCATACAATCTCAATCAAAACAATCCATGGCATGACATAACAAGTTAAACCACCCTTATAACATCACATCATATTTTCGAAAAATAAAAAGATTTGTAAAGAAAGCCCACCTCATTCGCTTAACAAATCAAATTCCAACTTATGGCAACTCTCGTTCCTCGAGCTCACGTATACACAATCACCCTTGTCAACGACAACACCATTAGCCTTTCATAAGTTTATATTATCATGCATGTCCTATTGTTCCTTTTTATCGTTCTCTTACCCATCCCATCATTCACCAACACAAAGAGGACATGTCATAAATTTTCTCAACACGTCACACATAATCACATCATAGGATACCTTCTCAAATCATACATGCACCAAGTAATTCATCAAAACTTAGCAATAAGTGATATTTTCACATATCAGCAAAACAGGCAGAACTGTGCGGTTGGTTTGTAAAAATCACCAAAAATTCATCCGACCTCATATGACACTAAAATATTTTCACAACACAGTAGACACATTCAAGTTCATTCAGGTAAATTTTTACACTCAAATCATGTCATTTGATCAGTAAAAACATTAATACAACTCTCTGGTCGGAATATAAAAATTCTGGCAGCATTGCACAGTTCATTTGAAAAATTCATCATAAATTCATACGATATCCAATAAGGCTGAAATTTTTACAAGACTCAGAAGACACTTCAAAATTTCATATAGTTCAAGAATCACATCAATCAGAGGTCATTTAGTCGGTCAAACAGATTTCGAAACTTTCTGGTCGAGAACACACGTTACTGACAGAATTGCGCAGTCGACTTCAAACATTTTTCAAAAATTCTTTTTTCGACAAAAAGGGCTGAAATTTACACGAGATACAGAGCACAAATTCACTCAGTAAAATTATCATACCAAAATTCGATCGTTTGTTAGGTCAATCACACATCAGGAAATACTGTTCGAACGTCACAGATTTCAGACTCACAATTTCGAAATTAGGGTTTCTTTCCCAATCATCCAAACACAAATTCTCATGCTTATAACACACCATCATGCTTGATAAGACTCTCTTAAACATGTTTGCGCATTAACTTAGATCATTCACCAAAGATTCAAATCAAACTTCACACAATTCAATCAAAAATCGCATAACTATCAAAGTTCTCAAGCAAACTCACTTTCCCACCGATTAACTTTGCGATCTATGATTCCTACACCCACTACATGCATGTAGGATTCAAGAACATGGTTCAAACTAAAGGAATGAGGAAAAGTGAGCAAATATACCTTCTTTGACAAAAATGAATCGGTAGAAACAATGAATGATGTGATTCGTCGGAGACTCTTGAAAATAACTTCAATGGTTGCAAGAACAAGGCTTGATTGGAGGATTTTTGGAGAGAAAGAGTAGGAGAGGAGGGACAAACGTGTGACGGAAAGAGAGGGAGAGGGGTGGACGATTTTGGTGAGGGAGAGTGGGGGCTAGGGTTTGTTTAAGTGGTATTTATATTCTAGGTTTAAGTCCATGAGTAAATTAAATAAATAAATTGTGGAGAATTAAAATATAGGCTAATGAATAAAAATTCCACAATTATAAGAAGCCTAATTTTTGAAAATTAGGGCTGCAATTAAACAAGGAATTTTTTTTTATATTTTTACTTGGAGAGAAATATATCCACAATTTAGGAAATAAAACAATGAGTATTCCGTAAACAAGGGAACAAAATAAATTAAATCTCCAAGTAGGAAAAATGAAGTAAGGGCCGAAAATTTAAGGGGAATTGCACAAGGGAATTATTTTAATCCTCAATTAAATAGAATATGATTTAAATTTGGTAATTTCTTTATGGGAAAAAGGCTCCCATAAAATAGGTAACAAATAATTATATTCCCACAAGGAAAAATACTAGTGTAGGGCGTGTGACATGAAGGATACAACATAAGGAAATGTTCACATCCCCAATTAATTTGGCATAGGTATTAGTATGGTATTTAATTGAATAAAAAGGGATCCCACAAAATAGGAAACAAATAAATTATCCTCCAAAAATTAGTGAAGGGGGCGAAAATTATTAGGCTTAAATAGCCAAGGAAATATTTCAACTCTCTATTTATTTTGGGTGAAGAAATAATAGGTGGCATGATTTAATTGGATTTAATTCAAAAGAAAGGAGTCAACAAAGCACCAATTAAATCAAAGAAAATAATTCATCCTCCTATTTTAAATAGGAGATTTTCAAAACTCCCAAGGATAATAGGCTAGAGTTCGAATTTCATGTAGTACCATTTAGGGATCATTTGGTTTGGATTTAATTTGGATAAATATCCCAAAACAATTAATTAAATCCAAGAAATGAAATACTATTTCAATAATTAGGAAGGGCCGAAAATTCCCATGAATTGGCTCGAAAAATATAAATGCATGATCCTACTAATTATTTTCCCCACATTGGAAAATATAAAATATCAAGCACTTCATTCCACATCACTCACGACAATTATTTCACGCAATTCACTTAATCTCATAGAAACAAAAGTTTCATAATTTAAAAATTCAAATAAACATATAAAAAGAGTCACTAAAATTTGGGATGTTACAATACTTAATGTCATAAAACGGTATTAAATAGTGCGGAAGACTTCTAGAAATTTATTTCAAACACGGCAGCGGAAAAACAAGTATTCAAGAGAGTCAAAGGGAGATGCCTATGTATGAAGACACGACGCATCTGGAATTTCTTAAGGCTCGACTCAACATCCGCCGCAACATCACCGCTCAACCTGCACATAAAGAAAAGATATGCAGGGCTGAGTACTTGATATACTCAGTGGACACACGCCAAAATATTTGATAAAAGTTATGTCATCCATACCATAGTGAACTCGAGTTTTAACATTTTAGAAAAGAAATATCATCGAGTATCACAAAAACAGTTTGATAGCCTGGCAAGGCAAAACAATCTTCCCACTTTCTCAACAATCAATCATTCTGGGCTGAGTACTTATTGTACTCAATGGGCTCATGCCGAAAATATTTATACAGTTATGTAATCCATACCAGTGATCTCGAGTTTTATACGTAGTAAAGAAATATCATCGAGAACACAAAAACGTTTCATAGACTGGCCAGTCAAATAATCTCCCCATTTTCTCAACAATCCATCAATCACAATCATCAATCCACAGTGCGACGAAAGTGTGGCCACACTATTCGCCCACGAGACCGGCCGACTAGCAAGGACGGCTCACGATCCCCTCTGTGTACACAGCCTGATAGGGTTTGCGGCCCTACTCAGACCCGAATTCGTTTATCATAGCCCTATAGCCTAATGGAGCGAACTCACAAACTAGGCATCAAGCACAATCTCAACATAGCCCTATAGCCTAACGGGCAAACTCAAACGAACTAGGCATCATGCAACAATCTCAACATCAAAACAATCACGACATGACATAACATTTTAAACCACCCTTATAGCTCCACAATCATACTTTGGAAAAATAAAAGAGTTTAGTTAAAGAAAGCCCACCACGATTGCTTACAAAACACTGTTCACAACTTTATTGAAACACTTGCTCTTCGTACCCGCGTACGCACAACAACCTTTGTCAGCACCATAAATATATAGCACAATCAACCTTCCATCACAACAATTATCATGCATGCCCTAACGTTCCTTTCATCGTCTCTTTAATTTACCCATCCCAAACGTTCACAACCATAACGAAACAACACCCTAGCATACATCAACGTATAACACATAACCACTTCATAAGATACATTCCTAAATCATACATGCATCATTTAATTCACTCAAACTTGGCAACAAGTGATATTTCCACATAACAACAAATCTAGCAGAACTGCGCGGTTGGTTTGAAAAATTCACCAAAATTCCATCCGATGTCCAATGAGGCTGAAATTTTCACGCAACTCAGAAGACACTTCAAATTTCATCTAGTTCAAAATTTCACATCAAAAGGAGGCCATTTGGTCGGTCAAATAGAAAACAAAACTTTCTGGGCGAGAATACAAGTTTCTGGCAGAATTGCGCAGTCAACTTCAAAAATTTATTAAACTTTCATCTTTCGTCAAAAGGGGCTAAAATTCACACACAACACAGAAAACACCTTGAAGTTTACTCAGTTAAAATATCGTGTCAAAATTCGATCGTTTGGTGAGTCAAACACATGTCGGAATCCACTGTCCGAACATCACAGTTTTCAGGCTTCATAATTTCGAAATTAGGGTTTCTTCCTCATTCGTCCAAACACAAATTTTTCATGCTTCCAACACACAATCATGCTTCAAATGGTTCTCACAATCAAGTTCTCATATAATCACACATCATTCACAAATGATTCATTCAAACTTCACCCATATTCATTCAAAATCGCATATTCACAATTGTTCTTATACAAACACAAATTCCCACCGATTAATTATGCGATCTAAGATTCCTACACTCACTATATGCATGAAGGAATCAAGAACAAGGTTTCAATGGAGAAGATGAGGAAAAATTTCAATTATACCTTCTTGGATCGAAAACCAAACTCTAGAAGCAAAGATTGATGCGATTCGTCGGGAACTCTTGAAAATCAAACTCCAATGGATGCAAGAATAAGAATTGGAAGGAATTTTGGAGAGGATGAAGAGAGGGAGGGAGAAAACGTGTGGGAGGGAGAGAGGGAGGAGGAAGGCGTGTAGAATGAAGTAGGGTTAGGGTTTCTCCCCTTTTATATTCAAGGATTAATCCCACACTTAAATAAAATAATTAAATTATGGAGGAATAAAATAGATGTCAATGAATAAGCTCCACAATTAAAAGAAATAGGCAAAAATAAGCGTGTACTTAGGGAGTAAGCAAAGGAATATTTAAATCCCAATTAAAATAGGAATAGGATTTGAATTTGGTAATTTCTTGTAGGAAAAGACTCCCACAAAATAGGTAACAAATAAATTAATCCCACAAGGTAATTGAAAGGTATAAGGGACGAAAATTTAAGGGTCTTAAAGATGGAAGGAATCAAAGTACCAATTAAATCTACAAAGTAATTTATTCTCCCAATTATAAGAGAAATTCGAAAATTTCAAGGAATGGGGGGCAAAGGTTGAAAATCATGGAGAATAAATTAGGAATATTTTGGTTTTGGATTTAATTTGGATAAATATCCCAAAACAATTAATTAAATCCAAGAATGAAGATATTACTTCCAATAAATAGAAAGGCCGAAAAGAATTTGAATAAAGTGGCTGGCACAAATATGCATGATCCTATTTAATTAAATCCCCCCCATTGGAAAACATATCATATTATTCCACATAACTCTCAACCATTAATTTCACATCGTTAACACAACCACATAGAAATCAATTTCCAAAAATGCATTTCCAAATCAACATCCACATTAATAAAACGAAAATAAGCCATCAAATAAAAAAAATAAAAAAGTCAAAATTTTCTGGGGTGCTACACCATTGCTCTTAGTCGAAAATCTCAGCAGTTGGCAGTGGTGATCACTCAAGAAGAAGAACTATGGCGAGAATTCGACAAAATGGGGTTGGAAGTAGTACAAACACCTGAAACAGTGGAAGCAAAGATTGCCACCTTAGTGATGGAACCAGATTTGAGAACTCAAATTATAAACGCACAAAGACAAGATGACATCATGGAAAAATTTCGAGCAAAAGTACGATTTGGTGATGAAAAAAGTTTTAAGGAAGAAGCAGGCAATGCTCTCACCTTCGATGGAAGAATCTGTGTGCCAAATAATGACGAACTCAGAAATAAGATTTTGACTGAAGCTCACGACACCCCGTATATTGCCCATCTAGGGAGCACCAAGATGTATCAAGATTTGAAAAAGAAATTTTGGTGGAATGGTATGAAAAGAAGTGTTACCATGTTTGTGGAAAGATGCCTAGCATGCCAGCAAGTTAAGACACTGCACCAACGACCTTATGGGAAATTGTAACCTTTAGAAATTCCTGAGTGGAAATGGGATCATATAACAATGGACTTTGTAATAGGTCTGCCTAAAACCAAACGAAGAAATACTGCTATCTGGGTTATCGTTGACCGCCTTACCAAGTGTGCTCATTTTATTCCCATTCATATCACTTATGGGTCAGAGAAGTTAGCTCAGTTTTATGTCCAAGAAATCATACGTCTGCATGGAATCCCAATAACAATCACATCGGATCGAGATCCGAAACTCACCTCAAGGGTTTGGAAAAGCTTGCAGAAGGAACTGGGCTCAATACTAAATTTTAGCACAACATTTCATCCACAAACGGATGGACAGTCAGAAAGAACGATTCAGACCCTAGAAGATATGTTACGATCAATCATACTGGATAAAAGAGGTAGAATTTGCATACAATAATAGCTACCAGGCGACCATCGATATGGCACCATACGAGGCATTATATGAAAGGAAGTACAGATCACCACTTTACTGGGATGAAGTTGGTGAAAGAAAGATGCTAGGTCCAGATTTGATAAATGACATGATTGAGATCGTGAGACAAATTCGATTGAGAATCAAGGAGGCACAAGATCGACAAAATTCTTATGTCGATGCACGTCGGACGGAGTTGAAGTTTAACATCGGAGATAAGGTGTTTTTGAAAATATCTCCTTCTAAAGGGATAACTAGGTTTGGAATCAAAGGAAAATTGAAGCCACGTTTCATCGGGCCTTACGAGATTCTTAATGAAGTAGGTCCGGTGGCAAATCGTTTGGCATTACCACCAAGACTTGGGAATGTACACAACGTGTTTCATGTGTCTCAACTCCGGAAATATGCTTAGGACCCGAAGCACATAATCTACTATGAAGAGGTTAGTCTAACACCAGATTTAAACTATGAAGAGAAACCTATAGCTATCCTTGATCAAAAGATACAACAGTTACGGAATAAGTCAATATCAACAATGAAAGTTTTGTGGAATCACCATGGACAAGAAGAGGCAACATGGGAGTTAGAGGAGAAAATGAGAGAACAATACCCAGAAATGTTTATGTAAGAAACAACAAATTTTGGGACGAAATTTTTTTAGGTTGAGAGGATTGTGACATCCCTAACCCGAAACGTACATCATTTTGCATCATTGCATATTTTATTCCGTATTACAAAATAAATAATGAATATATTAGGTATAATATAAAGTGTTTAGTATGTTAATTTATTGATTTAAATTGTGTACATGGTTACGTATGCATGGGATAGTGGTGTGTGCATGATTTTATATTATGTACGTACTTTGCAATTTGGTATGCATGGAAAATGCATGTATTAAGCCTATTTGCGTGTGTAAGAATTTTTGTCCAATACATTAATAGGTAATGTATTTATATACTGTCTAGTTGTTTTCTTTAATATATCTATATATATATATATATATTATGTATAAAATATGATCATAAATGTTCAATATTAAAATTTAATGAGCGTGCATGAAAGCATAGTAATTGTGAATGAATGTGTACGTGTGCATGTTGCATGGGAGTTTTTTTTTCACATAATGAAGTGAGCTCTACGTATATATATATTTAGAATATTAAATGTTAGTTTAATTCTAAATCATGTTTATCTCACAATTGTGTGTAGGTGGCGTGTATCACCATGTGTCTTGCTAGGGATATGCCACTTGGAGTAATAACATGCTAATTAATATGTATAAGTCAGAAAATAGCCGACGTGCATATATAAACACAAATATACATATGTAGGGGTAGAGATTAAGAAAAAAAGAGAGGGAATCGGTCTCAAGGGATAATAAGGATTTAGAAGGTTAGTTTGAAACACTTCATTTGATTGAGTCATATACATGCTTAGTTGTTTAGAGCTATAATGATGAGATTTGTGGAAATGCATTAATAAATACATGTCCTTCTAAATTAATGTTTTCACTATGTTTAAATATTTCATGTGTATAATTGATTAAAACTTAATCAAAATCTCATAGGGTTGTATAGGATTGGGTGCTCTATAAATTAGACACGTAAATTGCTTTTATGATAAGAGATTTAATTATTATAAAAATACGTCAGAGGGGTTGAGGTGTCACAGTTTAAGTGGCATCAAGATATGACGACCCGAACTTTGATATATAAATGTAAGAAATGACGGCTAAATATGTATATAAATAACAATCGAAAACTAAATTTTGTTTTTTTATAAACATGAAGCAACACCAAGAAGGGAGATTTACGAAGAAAGTAACGACGGGAAACGAAAGATCTTTTCTTAATAATTGGAAAGTAAATAAGGTGAGCTTTCTATCCTACATACTAATGTGGATAAAAATCCCAAAGTAATTTCGAGATGAGTTTTGGTGAAAATCCAAACTCATGCTCGTCAATGTTATTGTCCCGTCATAAATGATTTATGCCTATCTGCCTTGGTTATGCCAAATATGTTATAATCGAATTCAAGTAAGGCCGCAAACCTTGCTTGGACTAGTGTACACAAATGGACCGTGAGCCATTGGCCGGTCATGTGACCGTCGTGGAAGGTGGCCACCTTCCCAGTACACAAATGTTAAGATATGGTAAAGGAACGTAGACCGCTGTTGAACATAGAATTTTAGCAAGCTCGGGCCTTTTAAGTAAAAATCCATGAGTGTTGCTGTGATGACGTTACAATACTTTCAAATGTATAATTGTATCTTTCGGCACTGTGTTCATTGAGTACTCTTGTACTCAGCTCTGTATATATTTCTAAATGTACAGGTTGAGCTGCAAAACGGTGAAGCAAGAGTGTTGAGAGAAAGTTCTTTTGAGTTTGATCTAGCAAGACCTCTGCGGTTTATGTCTCTATACATGAAACTGTGTTGTTTACTTCCACTCTGAAAGCTATAGCTACAAATCTTATTTTGTATCATAACGCCATCTTTTGATCCTATATAAACTCCTACTCAAGTATCCTAGGATGTAGTAGATGATATTTTGATAATCTCCCGTCTGAATTTGTACTTGTTATTGCTCATCCCTATTTCTCATCCCCACTTCTCTTAACCCTTCCCTTTTAGTCACGAATTTCCGTACTATACTATCCTTAGGTAGTGCGGGCGTGACATTTACTTTCCCCTTATTTATTAAAACTCGTGCAGAACCCAATGTTCATACTCTTTGGGGACGGGGGAGTATAAAACACTAGACAACCAACTCGTAAAGTCAACTAATAAGATCATTCACTAAGTTTTACACCATTTGTTACAAGGAAGAGTAGTATATATTCAATAAGATCATCTCCAACGATACACTGAAATTCAAAATGGAATAGGTAAATAGCTCTAATGGTATTTCAAAACTAATCCCATTTTTAGTGTTTGAGTAAAATATATTTGAAAGGTTTACATTGAAATAAACTAAAATCACTTTTTCAAGTTTTATGAGTAAAAAAGATAATATAGAGAATATATTTTAAGTCTGAGTTTAATGTAAATAGTTGAAGTAAAATCACTATTTGATATACATTTACACTAAAATGTGTTTGAGTTTGTGTAAATAATTTGAGATACTCTTAGTAACAACTAACGACCTACTGATTCTTTTAGCAAATTGCTAGAAATTCTAATTATGTTTCGTCCTAGAATTTATAAATGAGTTCGGATAAATCATGAAGTTTGGATTTGTTCGCAATTATTCTATAGTATTTTGATATGAATGTCGTAAAATCATACATAGAGTCATTATCGGTGAGTTAAATGATATCTCATGTTCATATATCATTTGGTTGAAAATATCAACAATATATTAATACATGTAAGCGACCAAATTTCCGGCTCTTGAATCATTTCGAACTAATTCAAACTTAAGTAGTTTATAAATTGGAAGACAAATAAAAAATTTGATCTATATTTATAATTTGTCCTTTTATATTCTCTCTGTGTCCACTTTCTTTGTTGTCATTGGAAATGACCCCTTACCGATTTAGAAAATAATAAAATATACCCCTACTTCTTTATCTCTCTTACTTTATTCCTCTCTCTTAATTTAAAATACTCAACAATCTTTTTTGTCTCTTACTTTATTCATCTCATACTTTAAAAGATCCAACAATCTTTTCTTTTTCTTATTTTATTCATCTTTCTCACTTTAAAACATTAACAACTTTTTAAAATTTTTACTAAACTCTTTAAATTAAAAGTGTATAAAATTCTATAGTGTCTCAAGAAGGTATTATTCTTTGGGACGAATGGAATATTTTCTTAGTTATAGTTCAAATATGAGCATTTGTTATATATTATGAGTATATTAACATATAATAAATATACAAGGTGGCAAATCTAGGATTCGGAAACGGAGGGTGCAAAATACATACTATTAGCTTGGTTTACGTGGACATAACTATTTTTTCGGTTTTCGAAGTAGCATTGGAGGAAACAAAGGAGGCAGACATAACAATTTTACATCCGGATAAAAAAAATTTACTCACACGGAGGGGGTGATCACCTCCTCCCGCCCCCAGATCCCCCACTAAATACACAAAAGACTTCAGATATGAGCCTTAGTTAAAAATTATGTGTATACTAATATCAAATAAATACACAAAAAGATAATAAAAATCAATTTATTTATGCATTATTTAGAAGTTGACTGGTAACAAACAGCTTATTTAAACATTATTTAGAAGTTGACTGCTAATAATTATACTACTAGCATTAAATAAGAGTAAGCATTAAAACTGACCTAATCAAAGAAAATCTTTTTTTCGTCTAAGCTGTTGGTAGATAAAATATGTTTTATAATTAATGTGAAATACTATCCGTCCGCTTAAAGTTTCGTAAACTTTTTCCATTTTAAATAAGTAGATTCCAATTAACTTATTTTATTATAAAATTAATACTCCATCCGTCCCATAAGATTATGCACTTTTGGTTGAATGTGGGTTTTATTGCACAATTGGTAAAGTAAGGAAAATGTTAAAAAAAAATTTAAGTATTATTAGTGGATAATGAGTCTCACCTCATTAAAGAGAAAAGAGTTTCTAAAATTAAAAAATGCATATTCTTGTGGGACGAATTATAAAGAAAAAAATGCATATTCTTGTGACGGAGGGAGTAGTATATAAAGTAGAGTCCAGTGTTCTACTAATTTTTACTCTAATTTTTCTTTTCAAAGTCAAATAATTTATTCAAAATTTATGCTGAATTTAAATGAAACTATAAATAACGGACGAAAGGAGTAGAATATTTATTTATAATGATTAACTTATTATGGATAAAAGTCAATTATGTCTTATTTTTTGGTGCGTTCACTCAAAAATATCTCATCCTTTAGGTAATTTATCGTTTCATTTTTGGGAAGAAAATGTCCCGCAAAAAAAAATTTGCTATCATAATATTGACGTGTTAAACAACTACTTGCAAGTATATAAGACATAAACATAGAGTATAGAATTGCAACTGGCTATCTTATACTAACGTCATATTGTTCTATTTAGAGACACATAGTTTTGGGTTTTAAATTATGAAATTAAATAGAAATAAATGAAACAAAACACAAAAACAAATAAGATGGAATTAGGCAAATAGTGGAATTTCAAGGATAAAAATTTCACTAACTCTTTAGTTATTCTAATTAGTTTTATGTTCATCCGACTTAAGTTTTACAATGATTTCTCTATCATGCATCAATACTCCTGTCACAATTCTTGTCTGAACACATAAAGATAAACCAATCAAAGATATCACCGATCAGTGAATTACTCAATCAAGGTAATGGCCAATCAGTCGAACAAACGCTCAAAAAAAATAAAATGCAACGAGTTTTGAACATTAAACATAAAAAGAACTATATAAAAGTCAATTACTATCCATCCTCAAAATTCTACTCCCTCCGTTCCATAGTAGTGGAGTCATTTTGCAATTTCGATACGTTCCGTAGTAGTGAAGTCATTTCCCTTTTTAGTAAAAGTCAACACATTTCTTCTCACTTACTTTACACTCTCTTACTTTATTCTCTCTTCATCTCTTTACCTTTTTTATTTCCTACTTTATTATTCTTTTACTTAACTCACTAAACATATTTTTTCTTAATCTTCATGTCTGAAAGAAATGCCTCCACTACTATGGAACGGAGGGATTATTGTTTAGCAATCTATAGACAGAAGAACTAAAACAATAATTAAAGTACAAGACATGAAATAAACAAACAAAACCCAAGGTTGAATCTTCAAGTCTTCAGTCTTCTCTTGCCTTGTCGCAATCTCTAAGAATGATGGAAGAATTAGGTTATGGAATAGAGAGGGAGGAGCCTTGGACTCTCCCCAAAGGGAGGCTATGAATTATTCATATTATGAGATAAGATAAGGGGTATTTATAGGCTTGAAAAATGTTTAGACTTGGTAATTTTCGTGTCCTAAGGAAAAGATGTGGCTTCAATGCTTAAAAACGTCTTGCACGACATATGTAGCCAACACATTCACAATTTGCTCTTTTGACTTGTTTGTTATTCCTAAATCTCCAGTACTCAATTAAAAATTATATATATATTACTCTCTCCACCCCACAATAAATGTATCATATTTTTATACCAACTTGGGTTTTAATAAATTATTTAACTTTATAAAATAAAGTGGATAGAACAAGGTAGTGAAATGTGGACTCTACTCTTATATATTGATTTTATTGGAATCGTGTCAGGTCAAAAGAGTTTTGACCGGATCATGTGATGGGATTTAATTCAAACGTGCTTTCTTATGCAACGCAACCTCTTTGCCTTCTTCTCAAGTTCAATATCGCACATCAAGGCGATGAGGACCTACTCAAAAATAAAAAGAAAAAAAAGAATAGCAAAAAAAACAAGTCAAAAACCATATACATTAAATATATAAAGACATAACAAGATAACAACACCGGGAGCCGTGCCATTTCGAAGTGGATGTCATGTGTATCATTTGCACGCGTCCTACTTATCAACAAGATTTAAAATTGTTCTTACTACTCTTTACAAGATATTATGGATTATTATATGGTAAATTGGGGTATTGAACTCACGAGTAACGGTAGTATCTGTTAAGTATCTCTACAGTTAGAAGGGATGGCAATGCCCCACACTCTAATTTCGCAACTAACTACGAACATGGACGAAACAAACTTAACTAAGTGGGAACTTGGGCAATTTAAAGAAAATATGAATGTAATTTAAATGACTTGGGACAAGTAACTAAAATGAGCAACCTAGACTTAATTAAGGCATGCAACAATAACGGTTTGTTAAAAGAGAGGGACATGTCAAAAACTTAACAAATAAGAAAGTAAATAGATAAACTACTTGGACAAGTTACGTAAATGAGCAAGTTTGAACAATAGTCAGAATCGTTTGTCAGAAAGTAAATCTAACATAACACGACCTACCTAACCCATGTGTGTGTGCATATGCTTAACCTAAACCATGTTGAGCAAGTACATAAAGGACGATAAGTGCAACGATTACTATTGCAAAACACACAAAATTCTGGAAATGGAGTGGTGCTTGCACCCAAAACACAATCTACACGCCAACACTACACAAATAAGATTAATTTTACCGACTAACACACTACAAGATCAAACATCATAAAATCAAACTTGGTTAATAAGAAAATTAAGCAAAATTGCTCTCCTAGACTAACAAGCTTGAGGACAATGACAATGGAATCAAAATACGAAGAAAATAAACAACTTGGTAAGCATAAATCAACATAAAATCAAAGAAACAACTAAAGCATGTAGAAATTAAGCTAGGGATCAACAACAATCCAACAACTAACGAGAAATAAATGAAGAACTCTTGAAAATGCTATAGATTTTCTATTTCACCAACAACGTTCCATTACATAAACATAAATGCACTAAACTTACGGAAAAGAAAAATCATAAATGCATAACAAATGAAGCAGAAAGAGGCGGTAAAACTCATAAGCAAAAGTAGAAATCAGCTAAGAACGAAATACGAGAGTTGATAATTCGAAAGCAAAATAAGCTAAGAAGAGAAATCTAAGTTATGCTCGATTAAAAACAACTAAGGAATGAAAATTGAGAGCTAAAACTAAACAAGATTAACTAAGATCGTTTTCTAGTGGCAATTTTGTAATACCCCGACTTTTTCTACCCTTTTTATATTGTTCTCGTAGTGACATCCTTTGTGCATCTGAAAAAAAAAATTCGGCTTTGTTTTGTTTGTCAAAAGAAGAAATAACATTTTGGGCCTATAACAATTATTCTTTTTCTATCCCAATTTATTTATTTCCAAGTCCAATTCTTTTTTTAAACTATTTCTTTTTGAAGCCCAATTTTGTAGAAGAAAGTCAGCTTTTATCTCACCAATTTTGAGCCCTTCGCCATTTCTTTTTCGATTACCAAATCTGAGATGGGGAGGAAATCTAGGAGAAAATCTCAGCCATATCTCAACAAACGAAGACGCTCAGTTTATATATATAGGGTTCTTGTATCTTTTTCACAATCAAATTAACCGAGAGTAGAGCTATAGAGAGGGGGATAAGAGGGTGAAGGCGGCGGTTGGTGAACGGAGCTTAGAAGGCTGGAGCTCGGCGGTGACGGAGAGGCAGTGACAGCAGGCGCATACATAGCCGAAAGCGGCGGCGTGATTTGGAGCAGCAGCAACCCAGCAGCGGCGCGGAGGAGACGGAAGCGGCAGACGGGATCCACACCGAGCTGAACCGATGTGGAGCTGCGACGGAAGAAGGGTGAATCAGCGAGCAACAGCAGCAGCTCCTGCTGCGTCGCGATATTGGCGACGGTGGTTTGGTGTTATGCCGGCGACAATCAGCGAAAGAGAGAGAAAGAAGTTTGAGATTGAAGAGAGGTAAAGTGACATGTGAGTTAAAAGAGAGAGAGAGTTGAAATTTGGGGATGAAGAAGATGTGTTGGGCAGTAGAAGTCGTCTCCAAGAAATAGAAATAAAGAAAATGATAAGAGTAATAAGAAAATATCGAAGAAAAGAAAGGAGGAAAATTGAATGAATAGTTGATAATGAAGAATGGTGGATTTGGGGAAGTGGAACATACGTCTGACCAAAATATTTGGCATAAACTGGTGTCACGGTAATAATTTTTATATGTATATGTTATGTAGTTCTGTATATTGATTAGGATTGAAATAAATTAGTTGAATGGAAGTTCGAGCCATAGTACCTTAAATCAATGGATGACTTTACGCACGCTTTCTGAGAACGGAATGGAACGGAAAGACAAAGTTGACGATTAAGGGAACGAGGTGGGCTTTCGAACTAAAGTATTTTCAAGAGCTTTCGATTTGATATATTGGTTTGAGCATCATTTTATGTGACGAAATGCCTTTGATTGCGATTATTACATGATTATGTGATTTATGTGCTTAAAGTGAAAGTGATTGTCATGTGTTGCGCTGTATAGCTTTTTGAGTGGTTGTGAAATGCTCGACTTGTTGATGCGATGTGAGATGATGCTCGACCTATGCAGAAAAATGTTTTATGTTTCAAATACGTTTTTGAGGAAAATAAAGTTTGCAAAGGGAATATCATGCCATGTTTTTTTTTTGAGAAATACCTATCTGTTTGTTTAGCAAGGGAGTTGTCCCTACTAGACCTATTGAAATCGAATTCGGGTCTGACTAGGGAGTGAGTCCCTACTCAGGCTAGTGTACACCAATGGAGATCGTGAGCCGTCTTTTTGGGTCGGCCGGTCTAGTGATCGAGTTTGCGGCCACATTCTCGTTCACAGGATGTTGATGTTGATGAGATTGATGTTGATGAGATTGATGTTGATGTTGATGATTGCTTAGTGGGGAGTGAGTCCCTACTATGAGTTTAATCGAATTCGGGTCCTAGCAAGGGTGCGTCCCTACTCGGACTAGTGTACATGATGAGGACCGTGAGTCATCGAACGGGTTGGCCGGTTTTCGTGCCCGTGGAAAGTGGCCCCTTTACAAGGCACCCTAAAGAACAGATATGGCAGTTTCTTAAATAAATCAAGGAGAAATGGTTGTGTTTTGAAATGATGAGGAAAAAGGATTTGAGGATGAGTTGAAAGTTTGTGTTTGGGATATTTTTAGTGTCTCGGGCCTTTTCAAGTTAAAACCCCGAGGTCACTCAATGGTGGCATGATATAATTGTTTTTATAAAATTGTTTTGGCATTTGTTCACTGAGTACATCAAGTACTCAGCCCTGCATGTATTTTCCCTATGTGCAGGTTGAGCGGTGACAGGCGCGGTGGGTGTTGAGCATGGTCGTTGAAGAAATCTATGTGTCTAGAGTGTGTCATGTCTTCACACGTGGCATATTCCTTCTCTCAAATGCTTCCGCTGAGTTTTTTTCTTTTGAGTTCTTGTATCCCCGAGATAATATTCATTTTTGAGTTGTTGATTAATGAGATACTCTGATTTTGTTCGAGCTATTCCCATTTGTTTCGAGCTATTGTCGATTTGTGTTGTTTTCCATTTTCTTCCCCGCTTCTTTAATCCTCCCCTAGTCACGATCAACCGTGTTTTCTATCCTTAGAAAATGCGGGCGTGACACAGTGGTATCAGAGCTTCATTCTTTCGCTCTGGTCCGAGAGTCTTCTTTCACCTTAAGTCTAGATTAAAAGTGTCACGAAGGCTCAACATCTGACGCACCACGCTCAACCAAAAGAATGTGAGGTATGTTTTAAGTTATTGGAAGAATATGAAATTGATGACGATTTGATAAGGATGTTTTGGCAAGAGTATACATGTGTGAATATGATAATGTGATGGTATGATTATGTTGGAACGTGAGCATGAATTGTGTGATGTCATAAAGGTGTGTTATGTGTGAAAGTACTATGACGTGCGAGTTAGAAGATAAGCTGAAAGAGAAGTATCCCAGTTTGTTTTTGTGAGACGACTAAATTTCGGATGAAATTTCTGTTAAGAGGGGAAGGATGTAGCACCCCGGAAAATTGTGATTTTTTTTATTTGATGGCTTATTTTTTTTTATTTAATGTGGACGTTGAATAAGAATTTCTTTTGTGGAAATTGAGTCTCTATGTGTTTGAGTTAATTATGTAAAATTAGTTGTTGTGGGTTATGTGAGTTAATGTGATTAAGCTTCCAATGTGTGAATTAAGTTAAGTGGGATCATGCATATATTTCTAGCCATATTATTTGGAATTTTCGGCCCTCCTATCCATTGGGAATAATACTTTCTTTCTTGGATTTAATTAATTGCTTTGGGATATTTATCTAAATTAAATCCAAACCAAATTATCCCTATGCTATTCTACATAATTTTCGCCCATATGCCTTTCAATTACTTGTGGGATTAATTTATTTGTTACCTATTTTGTGGGAGTCTTTTCCTACAAGAAATTACCAATTTAAATCCTATTCCTATTTAATTGAGGATTTAAATATATATTTTTTAAAATACTCCCCTTGTACACGTCCCTTTTCCCTATTTTCACTCCACAATTTGATTTTTTTTATTTTTGTTTATTTATGTGGGGAATTAATCCTAGAATATAAAATGGAGAAACCCAACCCATTATTTCAACGCCTTTTTCTCTCCCTCTTCTCCCTCACACACCCTTTTTCCCTCTTCCCCACCAATCCTTCACAAATTCTTCAATCTTGCTTCGTTTTGGAGTTGGAAACTCAATAATCGTTGAAGAATCGAGCCATTCGTTGCCTCTACCGATTGTTTTTCAAGAGAAAGGTATACTTTGATTCATCTTTCTCCTTCTTACCATTGAATCCTTGTTCTTGATTCCCTCATGCATATAGTGAGTGTAGAAGATCTAAGAATTAATCGGGTGGGATTGATGGTTACATGAGAAAATATATGTGTAAGCGTTTATTGATGTGTATGAATGAACTTGTGGATGATCGTTGGTGAATGATATGTGAACATATGAGAACATGGTTGTGAGATCTTTTTGAAGCATGATTATGCGTTGGAAGCATGAATAAATAGGTTTAGATGAATGATAGATAAACCCTAATTCGAATTTATGAAGCATGAAAACTGTGATGTTCGAACAGTAGATTCCGACGTGTGTTTAACTGACCAAACAATCTTATTTTGGCACGAATTTTTAACTGAGTAAAATTTGAGATGTCTTCTGTGTTGTGTATAAATTTTAGCCTCTTTTGAATTTTTAATGAATTTTTGAAGTTAACTGCGCAGTTCTGTCAGAATTTGTATTCTCGTCCAGTGAGTTTCATTTTTTATTTTACCGACCTAAATATGTGATTTTGATGTGAAATTTTAACTGGATGATCTTTGATGTGTCTACCGTGTTGTGGTAAAATTTCAGCCCCATCGGAGGTCGGATGGATTTTTAATGATTTTTACAAAACGACTGCGCAGTTCTCCCAGATTTCTGTCATGTTAAAATAATACTTGTTGTCAACTTTTGAGTGAATAAATGATACATGTGTGATTAAGGAACGTATCTTATGGCGTGGTTATGTGTTATACGTTGAGGTATACTATGGGGTGTTTTCCTTATGTTGATGAATGTTTGGGATGGGTAATTTAAGAGAACGATGAAAGGAACGATAGGGCATGCATGTTAAATTGTATTGATGGAAGGCTGATTGTGTTGTGGTGTTGACAAGGGTTGTTGTGCGTACGTGAGCATAAGGAACGAGGGTTGCTTTTGAGTTGCATATTGTGTTGTCTAAGCAAGCGAGGTGGGATTTCTTTTACTAAACTCTTTTACGTTTCAAAAATATGATTGTGGAGCTATAAGGGTGGTTTAAAGTGTTATGTCATGCCATGATTGTTTTGATGTTGAGATTGTTGCCTGATGCCTAGTTCGTTTGAGCTTGCTCCGTTAGGCTATAGGGCTATGTTGAGATTGTGCTTGATGCATAGTTCGTTTGAGCTTGCTCCGTTAGACTATAGAGCTATGTTGAGATTGTGCTTGATGCCTAGTTTGTGAGTTCGCTCCATTAGGCTATAGGGCTATGATAAACGAATTCGGGTCTGAGTAGGGCTGCAAACCCTATCAGGCTGTGTACACAGGTGGGATCGGGAGCCGTCCTTGCAAGTCGGCCGGTCTCGTGGGCGAATAGTGTGGCCACATTTTCGTCGCACTATGGTAAGAGGATGTGAATGATTGATTGATTGATGAGAAAGTGAGGAGATTGTTTTATCTGGCCAGACTATGAAAATGTTTTTGTGTTCTCGATGATATTTCTTAACTAGATGTAAAACTCAAGTTCACTGGTATGGACGACATAACTGTTATAAAATGTTTTCGGCATGAGCCCATTGAGTACAACAAGTACTCAGCCCTGCATATGTTTTCCCTATGTGCAGGTTGAGCGGGATGTTGTAGCGGATGTTGAGTGAGCTTTAGGAATTCCTGGATGCGTCGTGTCTTCATACATGGGCGTCATCCTATGACTCTCCTTTGATACTTGTTTTTCCACTGCCGTGTTTCGAATCGTGCTGGTTAAAGTCTTTCATTTTTCCCCACACGACGTTATGACATTATTTACCTTGAGACATTAATCTGTTGTTTAACTATTCGATAGACCAAAATATTTCTTTTTGAAGTTAATCGGGTTTCATATTCAATCTCGTCCTATATTGTTGTCTTTCATTGCGTCCCCATTTTCTTCCCCGCTCCTTAGTCCCTCCCCTCGTCACGTTTTCCCCGTCTTCACTATCCTTAGTAAGGGCGGTCGTGACAAAGTGGTATCAGAGCAATTTTTCTTTCCGCTCTGGACCGGAGAGTCTTTTTCTGTCTTAGTCTAGACTTGTTTCGCTTGACTAAAATAATAATGATAATAATAATAATGATAATGATAATTATGCATTGAAGGCTCAACATCCCGACTCGTCACACTCAACCGAGAAAAAGGTAACATGTTTTTTTTAGAATGTTTTTATGAGAAAGTTTTGGAGAAAGGAAAATGAGAGAAATTTTGAGAATGAAAGAGGAGAAAATTTTTATAAGAACGAGGAAGTAAAATCTTTCCGTTAGGGATTGGTTTCAAATTGAGAATAGTATTTTCTGATGTTTGAGAAAAGAGCAAGTTTTGAAGAGAAATTATGAGTTTGATTTTGAGTTTGAGTTTTAAAGTATGAAAGTGTTTTTGCTTTGGAATGTTAAAATGTTGTGTGTTATACTTGGTTATCTTTATGTATGAATGATGATAAAGTATGTTGCGAACATAGAGTGCTTATGTTGTAGGTTAGATTGAATACGCGCGAACCGTAGTTTAAGTTGAGATAATCTATCACTTTCCCGAGTGACGAAAACGAACGAGAATCTGAAAGTTTAGGGTGAACCTCTAATTTGTCAAGGCACGACGAGGCAAGGAGATCGAGAGTGCGAATGGAGGCCGGTGAACCATGAAACTTTTCTTGGAATTGCGTGAAACTTTGGAGCAAGCTAGATGCGAACCATTCGAAGGACGTAAGTAAATTTCGGGATGAAATTTTTATTAAGATGGGTAGATTGTAATACCCCGACTTTTTCTACCCTTTTTATATTGTTCTCGTAGTGACATCGTTTGTGCATCTGAAAAAAAAAATTCGACTTTGTTTTGTTTGTCAAAAGAAGAAATATCATTTTGGGCCTATAACAATTATTCTTTTTCTATCCCAATTTATTTATTTCCAAGCCCAATTCTTTTTTAAACTATTTCTTTTTGAAGCCCAATTTTGTAGAAGAAAGTCAGCTTTTATCTCACCAATTTTGAGCCCTTCGCCATTTCTTTTTCGATTACCAAATCTGAGATCGGGAGGAAATCTAGGAGAAAATCTCAGCCATATCTCAACAAACGAAGATGCTCAGTTTATATATATAGGGTTCTTGTATCTTTTTTACAATTAAATTAACCGAGAGTAGAGCTATAGAGAGGGGGATAAGAGGGTGAAGGCGGCGGTTGGTGAACGGAGCTTAGAAGGCTGGAGCTCGGCGGTGACGGAGAGGCAGTGACAGCAGGCGCATACATAGCCGAAGGCGGCGGCGTGATTTGGAGCAGCAGCAACCCAGCAGCGGCGCGGAGGAGACGGAAGCGGCAGACGGGATCCACACCGAGCGGAACCGATGTGGAGCTGCGACGGAGGAAGGGTGAATTAGCGAGCAACAGCAGCAGCTCCTGCTGCGTCGCGATATTGGCGGCGGTGGTTTGGTGTTTTGCCGGCGACAATCAGCGAAAGAGAGAGAAAGAAGTTTGAGATTGAAGAGAGGTAAAGTGACATGTGAGTGGCAACAGAGAGAGAGAGAGAGTTGAAATTTGGGGATGAAGAAGATGTGTTGGGCAGTAGAAGTCGTCTCCAAGAAATAGAAATAAAGAAAATGATAAGAGTAATAAGAAAAAGAAAATATCGAAGAAAAGAAAGGAGGAAAATTGAATGAATAGTTGATAATGAAGAATGGTGGATTTGGGGAAGTGGAACATACGTCTGACCAAAATATTTGGCATAAACAGGTGTCACAGTAATAATTTTTATATGTATATGTTATGTAGTTCTGTATATTGATTAGGATTGAAATAAATTAGTTGAATGGAAGTTCGAGCCAGAATACCTTAAATCAATGGATGACTTTACGAAAGCTTTCTGAGAACGGAATGGAACGGAAAGACAAAGTTGACGATTAAGAGAACGAGGTGGGCTTTCGAACTAAAGTATTTTCAAGAGCTTTCGATTTGATATATTGGTTTGAGCATCATTTTATGTGACGAAATGCCTTTGATTGCGATTATTACATGATTATGTGATTTATGTGCTTAAAGTGAAAGTGATTGTCATGTGTTGCGCTGTATAGCTTTTTGAGTGGTTGTGAAATGCTCGACTTGTTGATGCGATGTGAGATGATGCTCGACCTATGCAGAAAAATGTTTTATGTTTCAAATACGTTTTTGAGGAAAATAAAGTTTGCAAAGGGAATATCATGCCATATTTTTATTTTGAGAAATGCCTATCTGTTTGTTTAGCAAGTGAGTTGTCCCTACTAGACCTATTGAAATCGAATTCAGGTCTGACTAGGGAGTGAGTCCCTACTCAGGCTAGTGTACACCAATGGAGATCGTGAGCCGTCTTTTTGGGTCGGCCGGTCTAGTGATCGAGTTTGCGGCCACATTTTCGTTCATAGGATGTTGATGTTGATGAGATTGATGTTGATGTTTATGATTGTTTAGTGGGGAGTGAGTCCCTACTATGAGTTTAATCGAATTCGGGTCCTAGCAAGGGTGCGTCCCTACTCGGACTAGTGAACATGATGAGGACCGTGAGTCATCGAACGGGTTGGCCGGTTTTCATGCTCGTGGAAAATGGCCCCCTTACACGGCACCCTAAAGAACAGATATGACAGTTTCTTAAATAAATCAAGGAGAAATGGTTGTGTTTTGAAATGATGAAGAAAAAGGATTTGAGGATGAGTTGAAAGTTTGTGTTTGGGATATTTTTAGTGTCTCTGGCCTTTTCAAGTTAAAACCCCAAGGTCACTCAATGGTGGCATGATATAATTGTTTTTATAAAATTGTTTTGGCATTTGTTCACTGAGTACATCAAGTACTCAGCCCTGCATGTGTTTTCCCTATGTGCAGGTTGAGCAGTGACAGGCGCGGTGGGTGTTGAGCATGGTCGTTGAAGAAATCTAAGTGTCTAGAGTGTGTCATGTCTTCACACGTGGCATATTCCTTCTCTCAAATGCTTCCGCTGAGTGTTGTTTCTTTTGAGTTCTTGTATCCCTGAGATAATATTCATTTTTGAGTTGTTGATTAATGAGATACTTTTGAGTTCTTCACACGTGGCATATTTCTTTTGTTTTCCTTTTTGCTTCCCCGCTTCTTTAATCCTCCCATAGTCGCGATCAACCGTGTTTTCTATCCTTAGAAAATGCGGGCGTGACAAATTTCCTCCTTTTATACTCCAAAAAGCAGCTGAATAGTACCACACCCGCGCAACACACGTGAGTAGTTGGCGACTTGGCGCTTTCTTCAAGAAATCTACCCTTTCTGTCCACAACTGAACCCTTGACGTATTTATCTCATGTTCGCAGAGTGGCCGCATGGGTATCTGGAACCAATTGATCCTCATCATCATCATCATGTGGAACTCTCTTTCCATCTTCTCTACTTCAAACACTCATATCTGCGTTCTTCGCGAATTTCCACCATTTTCACACCAAAAGTCGCATCTACACATACAAATATACTTCATTACAGTACAAAAGTGATCGACAACATGTGACACACATCAACCTATCAATCTCCACAAGCAATATACAATCTTCATAATTCAAAGTACATTGTTTAATAATTACCTTAGGATATAGTGACTTTAAAAGTTAGTTCATCAGAGTTCAAGAAAGTCCTATTTCAAATCACTTCCAACCTCTAGTAATTTACTCTTATAGAAATAAGACCATCCCTTTGAGATAAGAATCTTGTCTCCATCCAGGGACGGAGATAGCTTAGGCCAAGCCACCACTTCAGCGGGGGCTTGGCCGGCGCCGTCCTCCTAGATTCGCCGATTAATTTAGTATTCTATGCTTTTATTCACGGAGCTGGAGAAAGAAGCTTGAAAAAGAGAACGGAAAGGGTGAGGGACAGAGGGGTAAAGAGGATAAGGATATGATTTTGCATTGGGAAGAGCGATCATGATTATATCTATTTCTTATTTTGTGTGATTAGGAAAATAAAAATATTTAAAATTCGGTCTAGTTCTTCCTCTAATTTACCTTATTTTATTTAGGCAGCAATATATTTGGTTTTATTTAAGCACTAATTTTCATTTTGTTAAATAAAATTCATTGTAGTACATGAATATATTTTCAATCCAAAGTAGAATTTTAGTGGTGAAAAAATGAGTAATAAATTTAAACTTTTCCTACTTGAGTTAAGTCACTAATACGGCGTCATCAATGGGATAGCACAAGATGCTCTAGTTTTGGGATAATAGTATTAGTAGAGGATCTTACCTCATTATTAAATGATATTCCATTTCTTATTTTGTGAGTTTATTAGTTTAGGAATATATAAATATTGATTTATCTATCTTTAAAAATGTTTAAGGAACTAAATACTATTTTAAAATTTATTATTTTTAATTTGTATGATAATATATTGTATAGATAAAATTATTTATTAATTTTTTTGTTCGAATTATTAGTCTCATAATTTACTTTTGATATGTCTGCCAATACTTATTCATTTACCTTATACTAATTTGATAAATAGACCCCACATTCCACTTATATTTTATTAAAAAATCAATATTCCATATAAATGACGTACATTCCATTAACTTTTTCCAATACATTTTTAATATTCAAAACGAGCCAAAGTGGGACAAGTAATCGCTCATTGATGAAATACAATATTTATATTAAATTAATATTTTAGCAGCTCAATTTGCGGACTGTTAGATTATCCATGTCACTATCTATGCGTATACTAATATTTTCTTCGGATTCTCAAATCAAAAATCCTAGATACATCAACCACTATTACTACTGGAGAAGACTATTTGCTACCAGAGATTCTAGGGGCATCGTGCGTCCAACTATATTTATTGTTAAATTTCAGCACCGGCTTATACCAATTTCTAGTTCCGTCCCTGTCTCCATCCATTCGTAATCCAACATGCCAAATATCGTACCCCCACGAGTAGTTTTGCTTCCTTTGTAGACTTGTTATTGATATGCCAGAAAGCAATTAAAACTGTTAGGGAGATTTACTGAAATATGAACAACTGGATATACTGAAACGCGTGAACAACACTTTCAGATCAAATCAATTTGGCGGTTCTACTAATATTTGATCGGATACAATTCAGGTTTCGAAGATATTCGTACGTTGATTCTGCCTCTACTATTTGAACCGAAAATTGATCAATAAGAAGAGGTTAAAATGAAACTTTGCGTCTCTTCACGAAGAGTTGACTCTCTTCGTTTTGGGTAACCGAATTTAACCGATTTTCAAAGGGTTTCTAAAATTACAAATTAGTTCTTCGACTATTAGAAAATATTTTTTCGCATGAATTTTCTATACAGCAACTTTAATGGAAATAAAAAATTTTCTGTACAGCTCGACCCCCGCCAGGGGCTCTGCCCCTTGGACCCCGCCAGTAATCCTTGATTAACTAAAACAAGTAATCTCAAAATTCAAACTTTTGCATAAATGAAATACCGTAACGATTGAATTTCACCTTAGTACTTTATACATTCTATACATTCGAATACCCAAGGTGTGTCTAAGGATTGAACTATGGGAACTCACTTTGAATACACGAAGATAATGTACGCATAAGTTTACATACAAATATGTTCTATCTTGACACTATATTTACTAGCCTATGTCCTTATCCTTCATAAACATGTCGAAGCCAAGTCCTAGCTTCTTGAAGCGGCTAACCTTCATGCTTATATAGGTAGTTCCTTTATTCTTGCACCTACATATGCAATTTTTCAAAAGAACTATTAAGAATATATACATTCAACCTCCTTAACTTGTAGGTTTGAACACATACCTTGGGATGATTCTTCAATGTGTTCCAATCTCAAAATATTAAGCCTTCCTCATTGAATTCAGCATCTAGTGTCATACTAAATGGGAATTGGGTATCTTAATATCAGAGATTTGTAGTGGACTTTAATCCCATCCCTATAGCCGACTTGTGCACAAGATCTCTACTTAACCCTTTGGTCAAATGATCGGCTAAATTGTTGTGAGTTCTCACAAACTCCACAGATATCACACCATCCGTAATAAGTTCACGAATCATGTTATGTCTAACACCTAAGTTTCTTGACTTTCCATTATACACTTGACTATATGCCTTAGCCAAGGTAGCTGCGCTATCGCATCTGATAGATATAGGTGATATCGGTTTAGGCCACAATGGAATTTCATAAATTAAATTCCTTATCCATTCAGCCTCTTTACCGGCTGCTGCTAATGCCACAAACTCTGATTCCATTGTTGAATTAGTGATACAAGTTTGTTTCTTTGATGCCCAACATATAACACCACCTCCAAGACGGAATACCCAACCACTTGTGGAAGAATGATCTTTCTTATTGGTAATCCAACTTGCATCCGAATAACCTTCAAGAACAGAAGGAAATCCAGAATAGGACAAACTATAATCCATGGTTCCTTTTAAGTATTTAAATACTCGATTCATTGCTTGCCAATGGATTAAACTTGGATTGTGAGTATATCGACTCAATTTTCCAACTGCAAAGGCTATATCGGGTCTAGTACTAATCATGGCATACATGAGTGATCCAATAGCCTTTGAATACTCAAGCTGATTCACAGCAACTCCTTTATTAGGCACGAGTTTTGCACTAGGATCAAAAGGAGTCTTAACTTGAGAACAATCTTTGAAGTTAAATTTTTCCAACACCTTCTCAATATAATGTGATTGAGAAATGGAAATTCCTTGTTCTCCATGTGTGATCTCAATTCCAAGAATCACATCTGCCTTCCCCATGTCTTTCATCTCAAACTTAGATGAAAAAAATTCTTTTGTTTTATCCACTTGATCTTGGTCAGTACCAAAGATCAACATGTCATCTACGTATAGGCAAATGATCACTCCTTTACAAGTAGTGTCGAATTTGCTATATACACACTTGTCTGCTTGGTTTAATACAAAACCATTAGACAATACCACGTCATCAAACTTTTGATGCCATTGCTTGGGGGCTTGCTTTAGTCCATAAAGAGATTTAACCAATTTACATACCTTATGTTCATTACCAGGCATGAAAAAGCCTTATGGCTGTTTCATGTAAATCTCTTCATCTAATTCACCATTAAAAAAGGTAGTCTTAGCATCTATTTGGTGAATTATTAGATTATGTATAGCAGCAAGTGCTAACAATAATCTAATGGTGGAAATACTTGCAACAGGAGCATAGGTGTCAAAGAAATCAATTCCTTCCTTTTGTCTAAAGCCTTGGATAACCAATCTGACTTTATATTTATCTTTGCTTCTATCCACCTTCAATTTTGTTTTGAAGATCCATTTACTATCCAAAGGTTCACACCCAGGTGGTAAATCAGTCTGTTTCCATGTATTATTTTGGATTATAGAATCCATCTCATCTTGGATTGCCTCTTTCCAAAATGCAGCATCCCTTGAAGCCATAGCTTCTTTGTAGGTCCTTGGATCATCACCAATATTAAAACAATATTGATATTGAAAGTTAATTTCATTTCTTGATCCTTCAACCAAGTACAATTGGAAATCATTACCAAAAGACTTAGCTTTTCTTGCTCTACTACTCCTCCTAACCTCAGGAGGTGTATTAGTCACTTTGTTAGTCACATCACAGTCACTAGAACTTGCAATCATGCCACCAAGTTTAGGTAAAGACGTGAATCTATCCTCATTCCCAAAATCAGCATCTCTTGACTCAATAATAGAGTGCACAGATACATAGTCATTAGGTTCTATGACGTAGAACCTATAACAGACAGAGTTTTCAGGATAGTCAAGGAATACACAATCTATACCTCTTTGACCTATGGTTTTTATTTTAGGATCAGTTAATCTTACCACAGCTCGACAACCCCAAACTTTGAGATAACTCAGTTTTGGTGGTTTCTTATTCCAAAGTTCATAAGGGGTTATTTTGATCCTTTTATTAGGAACTCTGTTCAATAAGTAACATGCTATTAACATAGCCTCACCCCAAAATCCTTCACTTAGGCCTGAATAGCACAACATTGAATTAACCATTTCTTTCAACGTTCTATTCTTTCTTTCCGCTACACCATTTTGTTGTGGTGTATATGGAGCAGTGGTCTGATGTACTATACCAGTAGATTCGAAATATACTGGATCATAATACTCACCTCTCCTATTAGTGCGAAGAACTTTAATCTTCACACCATGATGAAGCTCTACACTTTCCTTGAAGATTTTAAATTTATCAAGAGCTTCATCTTTTGAATGGCACAAAAACACATTGCAATATCTAGTAGCATCATCAATAAAATTAACTACATACTTTTTTATTTCCATGTGATGGAGTAAAATGAAAGTCACACAAATCACTATGTATAAGTTCTAATACTTTAGTATCTTAACTGATATGTATATTGAAAGGTTGGCGAGTATTCTTAGTTAACATGCAAGTTTTACAACTTTCATTATTCAACTCAAAAGTCATTTTCGACATGTCTTTCAATCTCTTGTAATGTACATGTCCTAATCTAGCATGCCACAATTCTGATTTACTAACATGGTTACTAGAACTAGTAGAAGTCATGCAAACAGAATTATTAACAAAATAAACATCTAGATTCAACCTAAACATGCCATAAAGATAACCAAAGCCAATAAAAGTACCATGCCTTGACAGAATGTATTTATCACTTTCTAAAAGTTGTTTGTAACCACAATTGTTTAATACAATACCATACACCAAGTTTTTACGAATACCAGGTACATATACAACATTCTTTAACACTAAAGAGTTTTCGGAAGTAAACACTAGGCTAACTGTTCCTAATCCTTTGATTGGTTCAGTTGCAACGTTGCCCCTCTTCAACGAAGATCCGTCTTCAATTGGTTTAAAATCTTTGAACCATTGACGATCCTTGCACACATGACACGTTGCATCCGAATCAACCCACCATGAGAGATCATCATCCTGCACATAAAGTGCTTCAGAAATTATTGATGCATAATAATTTTCAACCGAATGATCATTAGGTACAGAAAACGAAACTGATTAATTTCTCGGATCCTTGGATCCACTTGTACCAGCCACGTTCTTTCCTTTACTTCCACCGTTTCTAGACTTGCAGTCCCTTTTGAAGTGCCCGGATTTACCGCACTTCCAACACATCAGTTTAGGTTTCTTATCCCCAGCCTTACTATAGTTTCCTTGAAACTTTCGTTTCCCTTGAAACGATCTTTTCTCTTTCCCAGCCTTGGAGGATTCACCCTCTTCCACCATGTTCACAGAAGAACCAACCATTGTTTTCCCATTACCGACAGAGCCCTTTTCCATATCACGTATGGACTGTTCGATTTGGAAGTCACTTCCAAGTTTGACCAGATTCAACTCCTCCTTCTTATGTTTCAGATTGTTTTTAAAATCTTTCCAGGAGGGTGGCAGTTTATCGATAATGCTAGAAACAGAAATGGATTCATCCATTTTCATATCATATTGGGAAAATTGTCCCAACATCCTCAACAATTCATTATATTGTTCCATGACAGGCCTCGAATCAACCATATTATAGTTAATAAAATTACCAACAGGAAATTTCTTGCTAGAGGTATCTTCTGCCATATATTTGGCTTCTAGGGAATCCCACAACTCTTTAGCAGACTCTACGTTTTGATATACATCAAATAGGGAATCAGACATACCGTTTAAAATGTGACCACGGCATATGTAGTCGTCGTTCTCCCTCTTCATCTGTCTCCTCATCTGTTCCATAGTTTCATTATCAACAGCCTCGGGCATGGGAGTACTCAGAACATACACGACTTCAGACCAGTTAACATGAAATGCATCTTCTTCTGCCAGCGTCTGAAATCCTGGCCAGCAAACTTATCCAACTTCGCAAAACCTTTCGTTGCTTCCTTCGCCTTTTCCTTGTTCGACATTTTCAGAAATTGATTTGATCTTTGTTAGGGAGATTTACTGAAATATAAACAACCGGATATACTGAAACGCGTGAACAACACTTTCAGATCAAATCAATTTGGCGGTTCTACCAATATTTGATCGGATACAATTCAGGTTTCGAAGATATTCGTACGTTGATTCTGCCTCTACTCTTTGAACTGAAAATTGATCAATAAGAAGAGGTTAAAACGAAACTTTGCGTCTCTTCACGAAGAGTTGACTCTCTTCGTTTTGGGTAACCGAATTTAACCAATTTTCAAAGGGTTTCTAAAATTACAAATTAGTCCTTCGACTATCAGAAAATATTTTTTCGGATGAATTTTCTGTACAGCAACATTAATGGAAATAAAAAATTTTCTATACAGCTCGACCCCCGCCAGGGGCTCTGCCCCTTGGACCCCGCCAGTAATTCTTGATTAACTAAAACAAGTCATCTCAAAATTCAAACTTTTACATAAATGAAATACCATAACGATTGAATTTCACCTTAGTACTTTATACATTCTATACATTCGAATACCCATGGTGTGTCTAAGGATTGAACCATGGCAACTCACTTTGAATACACGAAGATAATGTACACAAAAGTTTACATACAAATATGTTCTATCTTGACACTATATTTACTAGCCTATGTCCTTATCCTTCATAAACATGTCGAAGCCAAGTCCTAGCTTTTTGAAGCGGCTAACCTTCATGCTTATATAGGTAGTTCCTTTATTCTTGCACCTACATATGCAATTTTTCAAAAGAACTATTAAGAATATATACATTCAACCTCCTTAACTTGTAGGTTTGAATACATACCTTGGGATGATTCTTCAATGTGTTCCAATCTCAAAATATTAAGCCTTCCTCATTGAATTCAGCATCTAGTGTCATACTAAATGGGAATTGGGTATCTTAATATCAGAGATTTGTAGTGGACTTTAATCCCATCCCTATAGCCGACTTGTGCACAAGATCTCTACTTAACCCTTTGGTCAAATGATCGGCTAAATTGTTGTGAGTTCTCTCAAACTCCACAGATATCACACCATCCGTAATAAGTTCACGAATCATGTTATATCTAACACCTAAGTTTCTTGACTTTCCATTATACACTTGACTATATGCCTTAGCCAAGGTAGTTGCGCTATCGCATCTGATAGATATAGGTGATATCGGTTTAGGCCACAATGGAATTTCATAAATTAAATTCCTTATCCATTCAGCCTCTTTACCGGCTGCTGCTAATGCCACAAACTCTGATTCCATTGTTGAATTTGTGATACAAGTTTGTTTCTTTGATGCCCAACATATAACACCACCTCCAAGACGGAATACCCAACCACTTGTGGAAGAATGATCTTTCATATTGCTAATCCAACTTGCATCTGAATAACCTTCAAGAACAGAAGGAAATCCAGAATAGGACAAACTATAATCCATGGTTCCTTTTAAGTATTTAAATACTCGATTCATTGCTTGCCAATGGATTAAACTTGGATTGTGAGTATATCGACTCAATTTTCCAACTGCAAAGGCTATATCGGGTCTAGTACTAATCATGGCATACATGAGTGATCCAATAGCCTTTGAATACTCAAGCTGATTCACAGCAACTCCTTTATTAGGCACGAGTTTTGCACTAGGATCAAAAGGAGTCTTAACTTGAGAACAATCTTTGAAGTTAAATTTTTCCAACACCTTCTCAATATAATGTGATTGAGAAATGGAAATTCCTTGTTCTCCATGTGTGATCTCAATTCCAAGAATCACATCTGCCTTCCCCATGTCTTTCATCTCAAACTTAGATGAAAAAAATTCTTTTGTTTTATCCACTTGATCTTGGTCAGTACCAAAGATCAACATGTCATCTACGTATAGGCAAATGATCACTCCTTTACAAGTAGTGTCGAATTTGCTATATACACACTTGTCTGCTTGGTTTAATACAGAACCATTAGACAATACCACGTCATCAAACTTTTGATGCCATTGCTTGGGGGCTTGCTTTAGTCCATAAAGAGATTTAACCAATTTACATACCTTATGTTCATTACCAGGCATGAAAAAGCCTTATGGCTGTTTCATGTAAATCTCTTCATCTAATTCACCATTAAAAAAGGTAGTCTTAGCATCTATTTGGTGAATTATTAGATTATGTATAGCAGCAAGTGCTAACAATAATCTAATGGTGGAAATCCTTGCAACAGGAGCATAGGTGTCAAAGAAATCAATTCCTTCCTTTTGTCTAAAGCCTTGGATAACCAATCTGACTTTATATTTATCTTTGCTTCTATCCACCTTCAATTTTGTTTTGAAGATCCATTTACTATCCAAAGGTTCACACCCAGGTGGTAAATCAGTCTGTTTCCATGTATTATTTTGGATTATAGAATCCATCTCATCTTGGATTGCCTCTTTCCAAAATGCAGCATCCCTTGAAGCCATAGCTTCTTTGTAGGTCCTTGGATCATCACCAATATTAAAACAATATTGATATTGAAAGTTAATTTCATTTCTTGATCCTTCAACCAAGTACAATTGGAAATCATTACCAAAAGACTTAGCTTTTCTTGCTCTACTACTCCTCCTAACCTCAGGAGGTGTATTAGTCACTTTGTTAGTCACATCACAGTCACTAGAACTTGCAATCATGCCACCAAGTTTAGGTAAAGACGTGAATCTATCCTCATTCCCAAAATCAGCATCTCTTGACTCAATAATAGAGTGCACAGATACATAGTCATTAGGTTCTATGACGTAGAACCTATAACAGACAGAATTTTCAGGATAGTCAAGGAATACACAATCTATACCTCTTTGACCTATGGTCTTTATTTTAGGATCAGTTAATTTTACCACAGCTCGACAACCCCAAGCTTTGAGATAACTCAGTTTTGGTGGTTTCTTATTCCAAAGTTCATAAGGGGTTATTTTTATCCTTTTATTAGGAACTCTGTTCAATAAGTAACAGGCTATTAACATAGCCTCACCCCAAAATCCTTCACTTAGGCCAGAATAGCACAACATTGAATTAACCATTTCTTTCAACGTTCTATTCTTTCTTTCCGCTATACCATTTTGTTGTGGTATATATGGAGCAGTGGTCTGATGTACTATACCATTAGATTCGAAATATACTGGATCATAATACTCACCTCCCCTATCAGTGCGAAGAACTTTAATCTTCACACCATGATGAAGCTCTACACTTTCCTTGAAGATTTTAAATTTATCAAGAGCTTCATCTTTTGAATGGCACAAAAACACATTGCAATATCTAGTAGCATCATCAATAAAATTAACTACATACTTTTTTATTTCCAAGTGATGGAGTAGAATGAAAGTCACACAAATCACTATGTATAAGTTCTAATACTTTAGTATCTTAACTGATATGTATATTGAAAGGTTGACGAGTGTTCTTAGTTAACATGCAAGTTTTACACCTTTCATTATTCAACTCAAAAGTCATTTTCGACATGTCTTTCAATCTCTTGTAATGTACATGTCCTAATCTAGCATGCCACAATTCTGATTTACTAACATGGTTACTAGAACTAGTAGAAGTCATGCAAACAGAATTATTAACAAAATAAACATCTAGATTCAACCTAAACATGCCACAAAGATAACCAAAGCCAATAAAAGTACCATGCCTTGACAGAATGTATTTATCACTTTCTAAAAGTTGTTTGTAACCACAATTGTTTAATACAATACCATACACCATGTTTTTACGAATACCAGGTACATATACAACATTCTTTAACATTAAAGAGTTTTCGGAAGTAAACACTAGGCTAACTGTTCCTAATCCTTTGATTGGTTCAATTGCAACGTTGCCCATCTTCAACGAAGATCCATCTTCAATTGGTTTGAAATCTTTGAACCATTGACGATCCTTGCACACATGACACGTTGCATCCGAATCAACCCACCACGAGAGATCATCATCCTGCACATAAAGTGCTTCAGAAATTATTGATGCATAATAATTTTCAACCGAATGATCATTAGGTACAGAAAACGAACCTGATTATTTTCTCGGATCCTTGGATCCACTTGTACCAGCCACGTTCTCTCCTTTACTTCCACCGTTTCTAGACTTGCAGTCCCTTTTTAAGTGCCCAGATTTACCACACTTCCAACACATCAGTTTAGGCTTCTTATCCCCAGCCTTACTATAGTTTCCTTGAAACTTTCGGTTCCCTTGAAACGATCTTTTCTCTTTCCCAGCCTTGGAGGATTTACCCTCTTCCACCATGTTCACAGAAGAACCAACCATTGTTTTCCCATTACCGACAGAGCCCTTTTCCATATCACGTATGGACTGTTCGATTTAGAAGTCACTTCCAAGTTCGACCAGATTCAACTCCTCCTTCTTATGTTTCAGATTGTTTTTAAAATCTTTCCAGGAGGGTGGCAGTTTATCGATAATGCTAGAAACAGAAATGGATTCATCCATTTTCATATCATATTGGGAAAATTGTCCCAATATCCTCAACAATTCATTATATTGTTCCAAGACAGGCCTCGAATCAACCATTTTATAGTTAATAAAATTACCAACAGGAAATTTCTTGCTAGAGGTATCTTCTGCCATATATTTGGCTTCGAGGGAATCCCACAACTCTTTAGCAGACTCTACGTTTTGATATACATCAAATAGGGAATCAGACATACCGTTTAAAATGTGACCACGACATATGTAGTCGTCGTTCTCCCTCTTCATCTGTCTCCTCATCTGTTCCATAGTTTCATTATCAACAGCCTCGGGCATGGGAGTACTCAGAACATACACGACTTCAGACCAGTTAACATGAAATGCATCTTCTTCTGCCAGCGTCTGAAATCCTGGCCAACAAACTTATCCAACTTCGCAAAACCTTTCGTTGCTTCCTTCGCCTTTTCCTTGTTCGACATTTTCAGAAATTGATTTGATCTTTGTTAGAGAGATTTACTGAAATATAAACAACCGGATATACTGAAACGCGTGAACAACACTTTCAGATCAAATCAATTTGGCGGTTCTACCAATATTTGATCGGATACAATTCAGGTTTCGAAGATATTCGTACGTTGATTCTGCCTCTACTCTTTGAACCGAAAATTGATCAATAAGAAGAGGTTAAAACGAAACTTTGCGTCTGTTCACGAAGAGTTGCCTCTCTTCATTTTGGGTAACCGAATTTAACCGATTTTCAAAGGGTTTCTAAAATTGCAAATTAGTCCTTCGACTATCAGAAAATATTTTTTCGGATGAATTTTCTGTACAGTAACTTTAATGGAAATAAAAAATTTTCTTTAGAGCTCGACCCCAGCCAGGGGCTCTGCCCGCTGGACCCCGCTACTTGGGGGCGTTGCCCCCGAACCCCCGTCTAGTCACAATGAATTCAAATACATGTACACTCCGCACTTCCAACTTATTTGATGTCTCATTGTGATCACGTTGATCAATCAAGTTAATCCAATTACACTAAACTATCCAACAAAAACCATTGGCATTGTCCGTATATATTTTAAAATTCAAAAATTGTATGCATCTATTGTAATGACCCGCTAAGCCAATATTATTAGAAACGATATTATTAGCTTGATTATCTATATAAGTGACTTTTATGTGACTAAATCCGAGCTACGATAGATTTTCATTGTTGTTTGTTTTGACGTTAGGCAAGTAAATAGAACATGTAAATATAGTACACCTATACGAATTTAATAAATTCCCATAATCAAAATGTTAATGTCCGATACATCCAACAAAAGTCCAACAAAATTTAATTTATACATCATATGTTTTAAGAAAGCGGGTACTTCAACGCGGACGGCCACGAAGTTGAACCGATTATACCTACACCAAATTAAATGATTAAGTAAACAAAATAATTCATTTAATAATCAAATAAGATACAAAAAAAAGAGAGGGCCGACCATGTGTATCAACAACATTAAATATTGCATTTAATTAAAGCATGTAAATCATATCTCTTTCTGACAAAAGAGAATAATTTGAGATAGGAATGTCAGGCAACTTGCTACACGTCACTTTCACCGCTATCTTTTGTGTATATGTATATAGATATACAATCATTTTCATCCACCCACTTCACATAAACAAAACTCCCACAATACTCTCCCAACAACAATACTCTCCCAACGAAAGCAGGAGGAAGCAATCCACCAAGACCTTTGTCATAGTATCATAAAAGAGACAAATTCAGCAATTCCTTTTCACAATCATACAAAGTTGAGTACCATCAACACCTCACTTTTTCCATGTATTATAACATATTGCATATAGGCAATTTAGCACCTCAAGAACATAGTTGCTATAGCATCTCACGAACATAAAAACGGCAGATTCTCAAAGGATAATAGGAACTTAGCTTGAAATGACATAGGAGTCTGCCGGTGAGGTTTCCGTCAGTAAGCTCGGCACTCTGTCACCGACGGTGACAGCCACGCTCCAAAATCCGTCGCTGATTTTCATGCTTTACAACCTGCAAGTTTGAAATATAACAAAACTTTGACATAAAAAATGGAATCTTTGTGAATAAAACAAAAAAGAAAAGTGATAAAATCTGCTCACGTTACCCATCAGAAAAATGACGTACGGCGGGGGAGGGGTGTCGGAAGTGGCGGCGGCCAACGGTGCGAGGCGCGGAGGTGGCCGAAGCCACCGCCTGTGCATGCACAGTGGCGGCGGCGGCGGATCTGGAGGAAGACGGAGGGGGATGGCGGCGGCGTGAGGATGAGAGAAGAGAGAAGAGAGAGGAGAAGAAGAGAAGGGAAATAAGAGAGGGAGAGAGGGGCGCCGCCGGAGCGGCGAATCGGCGGCGACGAGAGAGAGGGGAGAGAGGCTGCTGTCGTTCATTTGATGAATGAGGGAGGGAGGAAGAAGACATTGTTTTTACATAGGGTTTCTTTAATTGGGCTTAAGTTTTGGGCTAGTTTTTTTTACTTGGGCTAATGAATTAAATGGTTTTGGGCATTAATATAATTTGAATTAGGCTATGCAAAAATAAATCTGAGCCCAGCTCATTCAAATTAATTTGGGATTGCAATACATAGTGAGTGTGAGGCCAATTTTCGAATTTAAATTAATTTTTGGGCTTAAATCAAAATGGCCTTTAAATGAAGGGAAGCACAATCCCGAAATTTACCTATCTTTTGGGCTGAAAATAAAAGAGAATCTTCGTCTAATTTAGAAATAATATCTTTTGGGAGCAAATCTAATATTAAAATTTAGCCTAAGTTTAAATTAAGGTTCCATTAATATCTTTTTATATGGTTTTGTGTAACTAAGTGAAAATAATTGATCTTTCAATTTAATTTAGAGTTTTGGTAAAGAGTAAAATTTTCAAAGTAAAAAGATACATAGATCCAATTTAGTCGAAGCCCGAAAATAGTGGATGAAGACGCATCAAATAATATATGAGTTTAAGAAATTTCTTAAAGATAAGTGAAGTAAGAAAAAGAGATTTATTATGAGGCATGCATTCTAATTTAAGTAGATTTGTCCTTAGTCTAATTAGTGCATTATTATATTGTGATATTTTCAAAAGGGTACGTTCGCAAGTAAAGTCGGAATGAAAGATTCAAGTTAAGGGAACTAAACGATCAAGGTGAGCTTTCTTATACTAAAGATACAAATCGTATTTCATGAAAACACGAACACATGTTCGTGATTTTTAAAGATGTTGTGTTTCCATAAATGTTTTTGTATGATGCCTATCTGTTGGCTAAGGCCAAGTGAATTATGAATGATGATATATGTGAATCGAATTCGGGTCCTAGTGAGGGTGGTGTCCCTACTTGGACTAGTGTACACAGGAAACCTCTCACCTTGAACAGCAGAGAAGGTGATCGTGGAAGGTGGCCACTTTCCTGGCACATGGAAACCTCTGACATGTTGGGCAGAGAAGGTGACCGTGCGAGAACACCATCTCGACGGCACAATGTGATCAGATATGGCTAAGTACAGGAAAAAGGGACTGCAGTCCAATGTGAATATTTTTAGTAAGGTCGGGTCCCTTTTCAATAACACCCCCGAGTGTTACTGTGATGATGGCTTGACAATATTTTCAAATGTATATGTGTAATTTTCGGCAATGTGTTCACTGAGTACTTTTTGTACTCAGTCCTGCATATATTTCTAAATGTACAGGTTGAGCAGCGAAGTGGTGGAGGAAGTGCTATTGAGACATGACATTTAATTCAGTCATATTTTGACTCTCGGAGGTTCATATCTTCATACATGGAACCGCGTTCATTTGCTTCCGTTGTGTATCTTAAAAGTCTCAAGTCTATTTTGTTCAAAACTCTGATATTTTAAAATTTTTACAAACAATTACTCGAGTCTTCATGATCGAGTATCTTTCTTCTATGTCTCAGCACTTAATTATTCATGTCTCGCAACCAATGTTTCATTTTATTTTTCCTTATTTCTTTCCCCGCTTCTTATGCCCCGCACCTAGTCACGGTTCCCCGACTATGCTATCCTTAGCTAGTGCGGTCGTAACATGTATTGAGATAGAAAAGATCTGAAAATAGTATAAACATGTCTTACTAATCGTTTGGCGTTAGACTTCCCAATGACGTTTGAGAAAGTTCAATTTTGACCTACTCTTGACGACAATACATGGTTGGTCATTTTTTTCTTCTCTGCTATGCAAACAGATTCATTGGTGATTGTTAAGTACATCGTTTTTTTTGGATATTGGCCCTAATATCATGAAACATTCAAAAGTTGGGTTCTTCCCATGAACTTTAAATTTTAAAAAATAATATCACGAACTTTACCTGAGTTTGTTATATCCCACCAACGAAAAAAATTCTATCTATATTAATGGATTGAAGAACAATTTTGGAGGGTGTACTTCAAGAAAAACTATCCTCAAATATTGAAGAACTTGAAACTCTTAAAGTTGTTGTCGAGAAATTAAGAAAAAAAATCCCTATTACGATATTATTTGCCGTAATTTTTTCACCGGATGGAAATAACAAACTCAGGTAAAGTTCGTGATATTATTTGTCAAATTTAAAGTTTATGAGAAAAATCTAACTTTTTAAAACTTCCATGATATTAGGGGCTAATATCTATTTTTTTTATCGAAAACATCCAGAGTGGGCAGGGGGTTTAGGTAAACTCCCAACACGTGAATAAAATCAAAATATATTGTTCCAAGTGACTAGGATCCAGAGATAGAACAAGAACAAATAAACTGGATGTCCCATAAGTCGGGTACCTCCATGCTATCAAATCTAAACTAGAACTATAATGGACAAGTGCAAAAATGGAGAACAAAATAACAAAGATTAACATAATAATGAAATCAGTCCACATTCCTACGTTGGAAGTGGAAGTTAGGAAGTGGAAGTTAGAACATCGATCCATCCTAACAAGAGCCTTCAGGTACCGAGGCGCAGAGACTAAATCATAGAAGGACAAGGCAAGGGTCTGCCCCCCCCCCCCCCTCCGCTGCAAGGAAGTCGGCAGCACGGATTCCCTCTTTGTAGATGTGTGAGAATCGAACCTGCCGCTGAGAAATCATGCTCTGAATCAAAGCCATATAATGTCTTAGATCTGTAGAGCCAAGCTGTTCAGATGACAGTAAAGTAACAAAAGACGCTAAGTCTAGCTCGACCCAAATAAGAGTGGAGAGCTCCATAGCCATCGAAAAACCTTGAAGAAGAGTCTCAAAGCTCAACGATGCAACAACATGAGAACAGAAGGCCCTCAAAAGATCTCCATTAGAATCACGAACCAAGCCACCACCTCTGGCCTCCAGTGTCGATGTAGAGAAGGCTCCGTCAGTGTTCAGCTTCACCCAAGGGGCATCAGAAGGATGCCAGAGTACCATGAGCGAACACAGAACACGCTGTCTCGGAGATGATGGCATGAAATTAACCGACGGCGAGCATTCCCTCCAGTGAATCGTGGGGAGCTTGTCGGCCAGCACATAGGTGCAGCGATGAACAACCTTCTCTCATGTTGCAATCATAGATAAATTTGAAAATGTCCACCTCCTTCATAACATTGACTATCCAAGATCTTCCATCCCTTATTTTGACCTTGTTATCGAAGTCTTGAGAAATTTCTTGTGAGATTCCCTTAGAAAAATAATTAAAAACACTTACCACCATTTTGTCTGTATCTATATATTTTGAAGAACGACGATGTTTCGTCGTAAAGCGAGATGTTGAGCCTTAAGGAACTCATTTTTAAAATTCTTATATAGATTATTCGGCAAAAAAATATAGATTAATTTAAATTTTGGTGGGTAATGTCTCCTTTATTGTATTGGTGCGTGTGTTTTTCTAGGTCACTGTTATTGACATGTTCTAATTTTTCCAAATATTTTAGTACGAATACATTTGAAAATTTGGCTCAAAATCAAATTCGAAATATTATACTTCATCGGTCCAAAAGTAGATGTCACACTTGAATGATCGGGGTGTTATTCTAAAAACACAAGTATATACTACTATTAGCTACCAAATTAACATAAGTGTCGGGTATTGGGTATGATATTTTAGAGATTTCGGGGTTAGGTACCCATGGGTACCCGAATTTGCAGGCCTAGACACAACTGCCAAATGCTGACTTCTTGAATTCAATTGAGTTTAGATAAACATCAAATCTCTTGTACCACTGCCTAATGCTCTGCCTTAATCCATACAAACTCTTCTTTAACTGACACACCTTGCTCTCATTTCTAGGAACTATAAAACCAGTAGGTTGCTCCATGAATATAGTCTCCTCTAGTTCTTCATATAGGAAGGATGTCTTCACATCAATTTGGTGGAGTTCCCAATCTCTTTGAGCTACCAGATACAACAATATTATGATAGAAGCATGTTTGACAACCGGAGAAAAAAATTTAAATCCACTCATTCTTTATGTGAGTATCCTTTTTCCACAAGCCTTGTTTTGTATTTTACCCTGTTGCCTTTAGATACCTCCACCCTCTTCTTGAAAATCCAATTGCATCCCACAGGTTTTTGAGATTTTGGTGGTCAGCAAGTATCCAAGTTCCATTCTTCAACAATGATTCGATTTCTTCATTCATAGCACCTAACCAATACTTTCATTCTTTCCTTTCATTGCCTCTTCATATGTTGATAGCTCATCAAATTCAATAGACCCAACTACACACAAAGCAAAATAGGGAATCTCATAGTCAGAGAACTTTGCTAGTAATTTAATTACCCTTTTTGATTTCTACCTGACTTCATTCTGGGGCTGAGCTCCTGGAACTTGGTCTGTTGTAGGGAATTCCTTGTGAGTTTTCTCAGGCCTCAGGATCACTACTGCTTGTAGGATATTCATCCAGGTCTGACAAACTCTTCTTTTCATTCAGATAGGGCATTAGTTTCTCATCGAAAACAATATCCCTACCCACCACTAACTTACTCTTTCCTGACTCTGTGCACCAGAGCCTAAAAGCTTTAGAATGAGATTAATACCCCTAGGAAATGCATTTCATTGCTATGGATTCCAACTTTCCCTATTTCACATGGGCATAGGCCCTACAACCAAAAGGTTTAAGCCTATTATAATATGGCATTCTCCCATGCCACAAGAGATCTGGCACTTCAAAACTGAAGATGGGCTTCGATTGATCAGGTGTGTTGTTGTAGATACAGTTTCTCCCTAAAATCTCTTATCAACTCCAGAAGTCAAAAGCATACATCTTACTCTTTCAAGAATGGTTCTATTCATGCGTTCAGCCACTCCATTTTGCTGTGTATTCCTAGGAGCAGTCATGTGTCTCTTTATGCCTTTTAACTTTGCAATATTCATCAAACTCTGATGACAAATACTCTAGCCCATTGTTTATTCTCAGGCATTTAAGAGTCACTCCCTTCTCCCTCTCAACCATGGTATGCCATTCTATGAAAAACTTGAAAGTTTCTGACTTTTCCTTCAAAATCTAAACCCATAATTTTCTAGAGAAATCATCTATTATAGTAACGATGTATTTCCCTCCATTCATAGTAGATGGCTGAGCTGGTCCCCATATGTCAATATGGGCATATTCCAGAACTGACCTTGAGATGTGATTTGCCTTAGGAAAAGGTTGTTTGCTGTTTTTGCCCAACACACATTGCTCACAATTCTTGACGGTATCAGTCCAATCAGATTTGATAACTCTTTTCTTGACCAGTTGCAACAGCTCCTTCAGTCCCAAATGTCCAAACTTAATATGCCAATATCTAAGATCAGATTTAATCACTTCTATGTTGTTAGAGTTCCCTGTGATCACATCATCCTTCAGATAAACAAACTTCTTTTCTTGACAGCACTCAAGATAATCTTTGATCCATTAGATCTTCATGTAGCCACTTTCACATTTGAAATCAAAACCTTTGGTCCGAAGTTCCTCTTTATCTCCGAAATAAATCTAACCTGAGTTAGTTTGATGATGGAATAATCTTTGAGCCTCATCTTGATATCACTTATACCTTTGATGGAGCACATTTGATCATTTCCTAAAAGAACATATCCTTGTGATGGCTCAAAAGTCTCAACCCAATCTTTGTGGGAGAAAATATGGAAGCTACAACCTGAATCGACTATCCAGCTTTCCCCTATATCAGTCTTCACAACGTTCATTATCTGCATTTGTTGTTCTTCTTGAACAACATCAGTGGAACCTTGATCAGTTCCTTCAGCAGCCTGCTTCCTTTTCCAAGAAAAACAATTGTTCTTGATGTGCCCAGGATTCTTGCAATAATGGCAGCTTCGAGTCTCCTTCTTCTCCCCCTTTTCTTTATCTTGGGAGTTCTTGGACCCCCTACCTTTGGCTTGAATTTATTCTGGAATTGCTTCACATTCAAGACCTCTGCTAACACATCAGTTTGGCCATTACTCGATCTCTGCAAATCCTTAGATTTCATAACCGATTGCACTTCTACAAGAGTAATAGTCTTCTCTCTACCATACAACATAGCATCCTTAAGTTGCTCAAATGATTTGGAAGAACATTCAATAAAGCAATCGCCTTGTCTTCTTCCTCCATCTTGGCATCGACATTTTTTAGATCATCAATTATCTTATTGAATTGATCTAACTGATCCCCTATAGTTCTATCATCACTAAATCTGAAAGAGTATATGCGTTGTTTGAGATATAACCTGTTAACCAACGACTTGGTCATGTAGAGTTCCTCCAATTTCTTCCAAATTGAGGCAGCAGATTCCTCCTTCGCGACTTCTCTTAACACTTTTTTATCAAGATCCAAGATGATCGTGCTTCGAGCCTTCTACAATATCTCGAGCTTCTTAGCGCTCCGCTTGTCACTTATGCACTTTTATTACCACTAAAAATACCTGCAAGTATACAGGGTAGATCTAGTATAGCTAAAGGTCAGTACCGAGATATCGAACACGGGGAATATAATTGCAACTGACTATCATGTACTAAGCGTCATATACTATCTAGAGAAACAAGAGATTTGGTTTAACTAAGCAAAAACAAAATAAAATAAAGCAAATAAATTAGGCAAATAGGGGAACTCCAAGAACAGTGGTTTCACAATTATGGTTATACAAATTCTAACTACAACACCCTAGCACAGTTCATACTTCGATAGAATGAGTCACATAAGTTTTGCCCATGCGGCACAAGCGTAGATTACTAACACTAGGGTTGTCAATCCTAGATCCGTAACTCCTAAAAGCTCCTAAGACCCTTATAAAGTCCTCACTCTTAATTAACAGTGTCGTTTTAAGGGAAGCTAATTGTAGTGTCTACTAAGTGGATCTAACTCGCCAACCTCATCTCACGATTATGTAGCAAGTTATATTAAATCATCACCGAATGTGTCACTCAAATGTGAAGTATTATAGAACAACTTAGGGAAGAAACGAAGTAAGAACAAAACAGATATTAAATAGCAAAACGGAATTGTATAAACCAATAAAAGTTACTAACACATCCAAAGAAATCTTATAGTTTAGCTACTTATAGACAAATAGCAAAAACTACAAATCAATGTACAAAACATGAAGAAAAAGCAAAAAAAACCCAAGGATGAATTGTTGTGCAATCTTTAGTCTTCTCTTGCCTTGCTCCAATCTCCAAGAATGGTGATGGAATGATGGATGGAGGAGTTAGGGTTGGAGAATGGATGGGGAGCCATGAAGGCTCCCCTTTTAGGGGCTATGAATTGTTGAATATTATGAATTAGGTTATGGGGTATATATAGGCTTGAAAATGGTTTAAATTTGGTAAAAAAGTTTCTTCCAAGCAATAGTAAATATGGAATTTTCGTGCCCCATAGGTTGAGGAAAAGATTTGGCTTCACAAAGTAATTTCTTCTCTCCTTCTTTGAATTTCCGCCTAAAATTCTGCACTTGACAGCTTCGCACGACTTTGGTAGAACAGCTATAACTTTCGAAGACGAAGAGAATGACATGTATACCGCCCTAATCGGACTTCATGATCATCGGAAAATTGAGTTTGAACACAGACTGTTGTGCGCGACCGGGCCCAGCGGGCCGCTGGACAGCTCCAGAACCCTCTGGACTCGTTGCAGCGACCGCTGGCATGTGTCCAGCTGGCCGCTGGGTTGCGCTTCAGTTCCAGCTTCCAGATTTGACGTTTTTATGCCCTTTTTCAGCTCTATTTTGCACAATTCTCACAAAACACGTCAAAATACCAAAATGGATAAAATATGTAAATAATGAACTTGTAATGCAACTTTGACACTCAAAGCAAACTAAAAAATAGCCTTAAAATAGTGCAAAATCCGAGCGTAGTAGTCACCTAACTTGGTCGCCTCAAGAGCTTCCTCGAGTCCTTGATGAGTAAACAGCGCCTGCATCTTGATTTGCCACAGGCCAAAAGTCATTCCTTCCGTGGAATTTCTCTGTTTCAAACTGCGCCATCACCATCGATCTATCTTCCGCTTCCCACAGACGGCGCCACTCGTTGAGATCGATTTATTGACAAGAAACGACCAATAGAGATGACACACGGTTTACTTGGTTCGGCAAACTTTGCCTACATCCACAGAAGGGATGAGACGTTTTATTGCTATCACTCTCTTTCAACAGAATACAGAAATGGGAACAAGAAAATGAAATTACAACGAGCTAACACACACACCACTCTTGGATAAACTAGCAAGCTCACTTTCTATTTTTCTTCTGTTCCGTTCTCTCTAATTCTTGTTGATTGAGTTGGTTACATATTGAGGCAACAACCTTCTTATATCTAACACGAAATCTCCCAAATTCAGTTATAACCAAATTTACCTTCGCATGCTGCGATCACATGCAACGCACCCTCATGCACCGCGAGTGAGCGAGCCACATGCTCACTTCCCAAAGCCGAGTTATCGTGGCCGCATTCAACACTTCGAAGAAAATTTTCTTTTCTAAATACCTGCTTCATCGTAAACAATTTATAATACGGGGAGAAAACGTTGTTTCGAACTTAATTAGATATTGTCGTTTTATCCACGTATTTTAAATTGGTTGCCAAATCAATACCGGAAAAGTGAAGATGTGATAACTTAGAAAATAGTGATTTATTTTTCAAATTTCAAAAATGCATGAATTTGACCATATTTATCAATTTATCTTTTTTTATCCCTTCAATTAAACATATCAACCAACAATTCAAAAACTACTACTCCTTCTGTCCGCTATTAGTAGTCTAATTTTGATTAGACACGAGGTTTAAGAAATTCTTTGATTTTGTGAAGAAAAATGGGGAAATGAGTTAGTGGAAAGTGGACCCACTTTTATATATTGGTTTTATAATAGAATGTGGGTGTAATATGTTAGTTGAATGGTGGATCATTTCTAAAGTGGAAAAAAGCAAAAGAGACTTTAAATCACGGACATCCCAAACTAATAAAATGAGATATTATTTCATGGACAGAGGGTCAATGGAGTAATATTTATGTGCTTAGATCAAATGGTAGATAAGATTTGAAATGTGAATATTGATCTTGAAATTGTTTAACAGTTGTGGTGATTTTTAAGGTGCAATTTAAGTACACAAAACAAATAATAAATCCCCAAAAGATGTTGAACCTACAAGGAGGAGATTAATTGTTAAAACGATTAAACCCAACTAAAAAATAGTAAATTTGTTTAGTTTTAGGTTTTAGATAAGAATGCGAGTGAAGTATTAAATGAGAAGGCAAAATGCAAGGGAAATACAATAAAGAGGGAAGACTTACACCAAGCTTGTTTCGGGTCACGTGTTCAGATGAATCCTAAAGTCTAATTACTTTCCAGTTGTAGCACCCCGGAAAATTGTGACTTATTATTATTATTTTTATTTGATGGCTTATTTTATTTTACTTAATGTGGATGTTGAATGAGGATTTCTTTTGTGGAAATTGAGTCTCTATGTGTTTGAGTTAATTATGTGAAATTAGTTGTTGTGAGTTATGTGAGTTAATGTGATTAAGCTTCCAATGTGTGGATTAACTTAAATGGGATAATGCATAATCATTCTAACCATTTTATTTGGAATTTTCGGCCCTCCTATTTATTGGAAACAATATTTTCTTTCTTGGATTTAATTAATTATTTTGGGATATTTATCCAAATTAAATCCAAACCAAATTGTCCCTATGTTATTCTACATGATTTTCGACCCCTTGTCCATCCCTTGAAATTTTTGACTTCTCCTAGTAATTAGGAGAAGTAACTATTTTGTGGATTTAATTGGTATCTTGTTTGTCTCCTTCCTTGAATTAAAATCCAATTAAATCTTACCATATCGAGCCAAATCTCTCCATATCCTATTTTAATTAGGATTTGACTCTTTCCTTCTCTGAGACCTCATTATTTTCGCCCATATGCCTTTCAATTACTTGAGGGATTAATTTATTTGTTACCTATTTTGTGGGAGTCTTTTCCTACAAGAAATTACCAAATTTAAATCCTATTCCTATTTAATTTGAGGATTTAAATATATTTTCCATGTTTACATCCCACTATCACACGCCTATTTTCTTTAATTGTGGAATTTATTCATTGACCTCTATATTTTATTCTTCTACAATTTTAATTGCCTTATTTAATTGTGGGATTTATCCTAGACTATAAATTAAAAGAACCCTAACCCTAGCCCTCATATTTTTCCTCTCTTCCTCTCCTTCTCCACCAATTGTTCACCAATCCTTTATTCTTGCATCAATTTGGAGTTGGAAATTCAAGATTCATCGAAGAATCGCATCATTCGTCATTCCTACCGATTATTTTTCAAGAGAAATGTATACTTTGATTCATCTTTCTCATTCTTACCATTGAATCCATGTTTCTTGATTCCCTCATGCATATAGTGAGTGTAGAAATCATAGATTTAAAAATTAATCTGTTGGGATTGATGTTTTGCATGACAAAGTATGTGGATATGCGTTTATGTGTGTGTATGTGTGAGGTTGTGGATGATTCGTTGGCGAATGATATGTGAATATATGAGAACTTGGTTGTGAGATCTTTTTGAAGCATGATTATGTGTTGGAAGCATGAATATATGTGTTTGGTTGAATGATAGATAAACCCTAATTCGAATTTGTGAAGCATGAAAACTGTGGTGTTTGGACAGTAGATACCGACGTGTGTTTGACCGACCAAACGATCTTATTTTAGAACGAATTTCTAACTAAATACAATTTGGGATGTCTTCTGTGTTGTGTATACATTTCAGCCTCTTTTGATGAAAGATGAATTTTAAATGAATTTTTAAATTTAACTGTGCAGTTCTGTCAAAATTTATATTCTCGTCCAGTGAGTTTTGTTTTTGATTTGAACGGCCTAAAGATGTGATTTTGATGTGAAATTTTAAATAGATGATCCTTGATGTGTCTACTCCGTTGTGATAAAATTTCAGCCCCAACGGAGGTCGGATGGATTTTTAATGATTTTTACAAAATGACTGTGCAGATCTGCCAGATTTCTGTCATGTTAAAATAATACTTGTTGTCAAGTTTTGAGTGAATAAATGATACATGTGTGAATAAGAAACGTATCCTATGATGTGGCTATGTGTTACACGTTGATGTATGCTTGAGTGTTCGTTTCGTTTTTGTTGATGAACGTTTGGGGATGGGCAATCTAAGAAAACGATGAAATGAACGATAGGACATGCATGATAATTGTAATAATGGAAAACCTGATTGTGTGGTGATATTGACAAGGGTTGTTGTACGTACGTGAGCACAAGGAACGAAGGTTGCTTTTGAGTTGTGTATTGTGTTGTCTAAGCAAGCGAGGTGGGCTTTCTTTACTAAACTCTTTTACGTTTCAAAAATATGATTGTGGAGCTACAAGGGTGGTTTAAAGTGTTATGTCATGCCATGATTGTTTTGATGTTGAGATTGTTGCATGATGCCTAGTTCGTTTGAGCTTGCTCCATTAGGCTATAGGGCTATGTGTGATGTTGAGATTGTTGCCTGATGACTAGTTTGTTTGAGCTTGCTCCGTTAGGCTATAGGGCTATGTGTGAAATGAATTCGGGTCTGAGTAGGGCCAAAAACCCTATCAGGTTGTGTACACAGATGGGATCGTGAGCCGTCCTTGCTAGTCGGCCGGTCTCGTGGGTGAATAGTGTGGACACACTTTCGTTGCACTATGGTAAGAGGATGTGAATGATTGATTGTTGAGAAAGTGGGGAGATTGTTTTGCCTGGCCAGGCTATGAAAATGTTTTGTGATACTCGATGATATTTCTTTTCTAAAATGTTAAAACTCGAGTTCACTATAGTATGGATGACATAACTTTTATCAAATATTTTGGCGTGTGTTCACTGAGTATATCAAATACTCAGCCCTGCATATGTTTTCTTTATGTGCAGGTTGAGCGGGGTGTTGCGATGGATGTTGAGTCGGCTTAGGAAATTTGGATGCGTTGTGTCTTCATACATAGGCATCATCCTATGACTCTCTTTGATAACTCATTTCCGCTACTACTTTTCAAAACTGATGTCACAAGAGTTTACTTTACTTCGTATGACTTTATTGTGTCAAATACTTTGAGACTTTATTTCGCTGCTTACTTTTGATAAACTAAAATGTTTTTGTAGACTAATGTATTTTCCCTTTTGGAAGATAAACAAATTTTTGCATTAAGTGTCAACTTTTATTGTGTCCCACATTTCTTCCCGGCTCCTTAGTCCCTCCCCTCATCACGTTTTCCCCGTCTTCACTATCCTTAGTAAGGACGGTCGTGACACCAGTATTCATCGGGATCGTGTTGATTTTACGCTCTCACGCAGAGGATCACTGATCGTGGAATTTTACACCTAGGATAAGCTCCTACAGTCGTATAGTAAGCTCGGGATTGGCTTCTACGACTATTCAACACACAAGATCCACCCTGGACTATCCCTGATCAGTTTTAGCTTAGGGTTTCTTAACTATGTTAGCTCTCTATCCCAAGTTAAAGAGACATTGAAGATAAGACCATTTACCGGATTAAGTTTTCCAGCAAAACCCAACACGGATTGAAATAAAGACATAGATAAGAACCAAAATATGGAAATCTATCAAAACACAATTATGGATTCATATTTACAAGCTTCCCTCACTAACTAGGAGTAATCCCTAAAATCTAGCCACTCATAGTGGGCAACAATACAAGAGAACAAGTAGATGCTACCATACGAGGCTTGATTTTAGGTGGATAAGGCTTGATCTTGTTCTTCTCTCCCCCAAGATGGGACTCAAGCTTCAAATCTCCTTGAAATTCGTCTCCAGCCGCCAAAAGATGCTTTAGAAGTCGTGCCCTAGCTATTTAAATAATTATTGCTCGAAAACCAGGCCCAGTAACATTTACCCAGTCGGGTAAATTGTGACTTAGAAAATGCTCGGGTCGGGCGCTTTTTCTGACTCACGACATGCTCCCAAATGGCCTGGTCGCTCGTTTTGCACTGCAATGCACACTCTTCGTAAAATAGCCATATCTTCTTCTATTGGACTCTGATTGAGGCGTGCGAGGTATCCACACGAAGATCTTTCAAAGATGAAGGCAATGATGGTATTTTAGAAGCATTAAAAATTGAGAGATTTTAGAATATGGGTCTCAATTCGCTGAACTTTCAAGATTTGACATTAAATTCGTTAACCTTTCAGAATATATAATCGAGACATACGAATTTTTCGTAATAAGGGATTTTTACTTTTTTATATTTATTCTCTTCATTTTTATTATTATTTTCCTTCCAATATTTATTAATTGACCTAAATACCCACCTCAATTATTCTCTTATTATTTCTCTTCTTATTTCTTATACAGAACATCCCTCCTCTTCATCTTGCATCATATGCTCGGCTAACCCATCCCTACGTCTCCCACTCTATTTCTCTCTCAATTTCCTCTCAGCTTTTTTCCATGAAACTACCTTCTGGGAGTAAGTATCCGCCATTTGTATGAAGGAAAAAAAATTCCATCCAAGGGAAAAACGCGAGATCCTCTCGCGTGTTTAATTCAAACATGTTTAAAGAAAGACGCATCTTCATCATTTGTGTTTCATTAATATAAACATCAGCTTAATGAATGTTTGCCTTGAATACAGATCCGGTCAACACTGATCCTGTCTTACTCCCACCTCGCGAATCACTCTCACTCCCACCACGACGGCCCTTACTCACAACATCTCCAACCGGCGAAAATCGACGTGAATCTGACCTCTAGCTGCTCCCATTCCTATTTTAAGTGTTGTTAGGTAATTTTTTATCATTAATTTTGATTATTATTGCTATATTTTAGTTCGGTATAGAATTAAGGTTCATGGTTTGAAATTTATACATTGTGTGAGAAAAAACCATTGAATTTAGCCATTGATTTAGTTATATTATTGTAAACTAGATATATAATCGAAGCATTATTGAAATTGGCATTGAAATTGTAAACTACTCCATATAATTATTGGTTATAGAATTAGGGTAATTTATTATTGAATTTTGTTAACAAATTTGCTTTAATCCACAAAAAAGTAATCAATTTTGTTGAATTTGGTATTGAACTTTGTTGAATATTTAATTTTGTTGAATTTAGAGTATTGATGTTTTATCGTACTTATTTTGCAGGATTAATGGTGTTTGTGAGTTTATATTGGAATGGAAAATTATTCAGCTCCTAGGTTTGGGTGTTGCTTATGATCCCCCTAGTGCAAAATTATTTATTATATTGAATGAAATGATACCTTATCATCAGTTAGTTTCAATGATATGTGAAAAAATTGGAATTGATTTGGATGCACATACAATTGATTTAACATGGAGGATGAATTGATTTGGATGCACATACAATTGATTTAACATGGAGGCATCTTGTGGCTTTTAGTGGAGAGGTCAATTATATAGCCACACCAGTGGATGAGAATTTGTTGGAGTATATGTTTGCTGAAAATCCACGTCAAATTGAACTGTTTATTGAATATACTCTTGTTACTGCATTGCAATTTGAACCACTTACCATTCATCGTGATGTTGGAACATCTAGGAGGGACGAACATCATAGTTTTGATGTCGGGACATCTAGGAGGGATGATGAACATCATAGCTTTGAATTCAACACATTTGGGAGGGATGATGTTGAATAACTAGATGTACCAAATGTGACATTTGATGATTTTGATAGTTCTGATAGTTCCAATAATTGTGATGGTTCTGGTTGTCCTCCCCCCACCCCCCCCCCCTCGAGGCGACACTCCGGAGGTGTCAGATAATTCAGGTAGTTCTCAACCAAGTGATCTTGATTACCATGAAGAATCATGTAAAGATTCTACAGACGATGAGACACTTGATATGATGGTTGAGAACTGTGTACAACCATCTTTTCGTGGGGAGCAACATGTTCCCGACTATGTGCCTGAATGGTTACCATTTTTTCATTCATTACCATGTGAAGGCCGCCGAGGTTACGTTTTAGATAACCATGGAGTGGGTGAAGAAGATGTGTGGTATTGGGATGAGGATAATCCGAGACATATAGAAGTAGGAACGAAATTTGATAGCAAATTGCAATTGAAAACTGCTGTAACATTATGGCATGTGGGCACAAGTCAGATGTATGGAGTTATGGATAGTAAATCAAAAAGATGGCATGCAGTTTGTAGGGACCCATTTGGTCTGAAAAATTATGGCAAGGAACAAGGCCAACGATACCCATATAATTGGGAGGTTAAAGCAACGTTTAAGAAATGCGATGGTGTTGGACCATCATCAACTCATGGGTTGATCGTCATTATTGTATGGGAGATTACGATCCAAGGGAACATGCTAATCTTACATCATCAATGATTGCTCTCTGTATTCGGAATTAAATTGAAAATGATGTTGAATTCAAGCCTTCTGCAGTAGTGATACACTTTTTATTAGCACTATCAATACCTGCAAGTATACAAAGTAGGAATAGTATAGCAACAGTTAGTACCGGATATCAATCACGGGGAAAATAGACACAGACTGTCTATCCTCTCCTATAACTCAATTACTATTTGGAAAACCGAAAGATTTGAGAATTTTGAAAACAAAGAAGAATTTAAAAGAAATAAACAACTAATTGCAAATAGATCACGAAGATAAAAGTATAGAGATAAGGGAATTCCAAGGATGTGCGTTCACAGTTATGGTTATACTAATTCCAACTACAACACCCTAGCACAATTCTTACTTTGATATAACGAGTCACCTAGTTTATGCTCATGCAATGCAAACGTTGGTTACAAACATTAGGGTTGTCAATCCTAAATACGTAACTCCTAAAAGCTCCTAAGACCCTTGAAAAGTCATCACTCTCAATTAACAGTGCCGTTTTAAAGGAATTTAATTGTAGTTTCTGTTAAGTGGACCTAACTCGCCAACCTCTTCTCACGATTATGTAGCAAGTTATATTAAATCATCACAGAATGTGTCACTCAAACGTGAATCATTATCCAACAACTTAAGGAGGAAACAAAGTAAGAAAAAAAATGGATATTAAATAGAAAAAGGAATTGTATAACCAAAGTCATTACTAACACATCCTTAGAATCCTATGAATTTAGTTACACATGATAGAATAATCTAAAAATATAGATTGAAGGGAAGATAATGAAATCATAAAACTAAAGCAAATAAGACTCAAAGGTTGAATCCTTGTAGCTTTAATGATCTTGAATCCTTCTTCAACTCCTTGCACAATGAAGTACTCTAACTTTTAATCCCTGGAAAATATGTTGCAAAAAGAGGATCCTAATGATGAAGCTTGAGGGGGTATTTATAGCTGAAAATTTGTCCTCTTTAAATAAGGAAAAGGGTTGCAAAATATGGTAAATCTTGGAGAGAAAGTAGGCCAAAAACTGCTCTCCGCTTTTTCCCAACTGGCCACTGCACCTTGGCCAACAATCGCTGTGGGTTGGTCTGAGGCTTCTGACTTTTGGGCAGTAGTCGCTGGCTATCATCCCGTAACTTCCTTTGTAGCGATCGCCACGCATTGCCCAGCGGTCGCGTGGCGTGTTCTTCAATCCTTGCACTACTTTCCCGGAGCGGACCGTTGCTGACTAGGCGGTAGATGGGTGCCGACAGTCGTTGGACGCTCCCAGAATCTCAAGATTTCCAACTTCGCGTTTTGACTCCCTTTTTAGGCTCAAATATGCACATTTTTCATAAAACATGTCAAAATACCAACATAGATAAAATATGCAAATAATTGACATGTAATGCAACTTTGACATTCAAAACGGACCAAATAATGGCCTTAAAACCGTGCAAAATCCGAGCGTATCAACTCCCCCAAACTTACATTTTTGTTTGTCCTTGAACAAAACACAAAAGATACAAGAATGGATGCACGAAATGCACAAGGACTAGACGTCATAATTGCCTTAAATTATGAAAAAGATAGATCAAGCGTGTATTAACACAATCAAATCAAGCAAGGCTTATCAGTGCACTTTCATTACTAACTCATGGAACACCTTGAATTCATGCACTCTCATATGGCAAACTTCCAAAGATGGGTAGCGATTTATCTCTCACTCTCAAAGTGTATAAAGATAATGTGAATAAGCACTCAAATCATGCATCATGCAACGTTTACCATAGGCTTGCTCAAAGTCTAATCCCTCCTCTACTGCTGTGATTAAGCATCAAAAGTCCGTAAGGTCTTTATTTTTTGTTGTAATGTAGGCTCTTTGGTAGGTGAGGGATATTTGGCTAAAAAGTGACTTAAAAGTAAAAATATCCCAAGTAGAGTTAAAATGACTCCACTTTTCTAAAAATCCAAGAGACTTCTAACACTTATTTTTCTCCTTCAACTCACTTTCCAAACCTTTGATTTTTCTTTTTTTTTTCACAACCTTTCACCACTTTTCTTTTCTTTTTCTTTTTCTTTCTTTTTCATAAGCATCCTTTCTAAGATCAAGCACATATTTTGAATTTTTCTATTTCACAACTTGCACTTTTCTACAATTAAGCACACTAGTTTTTATAACTTTCTTCCTTATCTCTCTAATTCCTTTACAAAAGATAATAAAACTATACTAACCCATGGAATTGTCCTCATTTATTTGGCTTCCAAAGAATAGGCTTAAAGGCTCAAAAGTTGGCTCCAAAGGAAAAAAATTGAGAGGGTCGAAAATTTGGGAATAAAAGTAGCTATGAAAATATGGTCTAACATCCTTCTAAATCAACTTAAACACTATGTAAACTTAGGCAGACTAGGAGCAAGTTCTAGAAAAATATACATGAATGCAGATAAATCACACAAGAAAGAATTTAGTCTCAAATCTCACAAGGTATAAACATGATTCAAGGCGAACAAGCAATTCACTAATTATGCACCTTTTTACCAAACCATCATATCAAAACGTCAAGCCATACTTAATCAAAGATGAAAAGAACTTCATATCATTGGCAACTCGGTCTAATGTGTTCCTAAGCATATGTGTTTCTAAGTTCTTCATGTTAAGTTCATGACATGGATTCACCTTTGGGATTTTAAAACAAAAACTTAAACTAAAAACTAGAACAAAAACCTAAACTCACGGTCCACCACTTCATCCCCCCAAACTTATTTACAACAAAGTGTGAAATAAGTTTGTAGAGTCGGTAGGGACGTGAGTAAACTAGAAAAACAGAAAACATACCTTCAAATTTTCGCGTAATGGCTGGATGGGGCAAAAATTCAAAAAATTTGAAAAATTGCGGTTGGAAAACTACAATTGGGCAGCGGTCGCTGGCAATGGTCCGGAACCTGCGAAAATTTTCAAAAATATGAGAACTAAAATAAACTCAAAAGGTACTTAAAAACTTAAGCACAAATTGTCAAAACATAAAAAGAAATTGTCTCAAAACAAAAACAAATAATGATACAAGTACTCATTTAAAGTCATGAGCTTGACTTTTTCATTCTTGAGGAGAAGGAGGGAAACGAGCGTTGAGGTCGTCGAATGCGCCAATAAGATAGGCGATGTCGCCACTCATGGTTTGGAGCTCCTCTCGAGCCTCGGCGGCCATCCTTTGGAGCTCGGTGATTTGTTGACGTTGATGAACATGTTCTAGCTGTTGATGCTACCAAAAGTCTTGCTCCGCCGTCCGCCACTCGCCTTGTGCCGCCCATCCTTGGCGGTTGTAGGCGTTCTCTTGTTGTTGCTCCGCCCATCTATTGTCCCAAGTGTTGGATATATTTTGCATGAAGGAGAACATATCTCCTAATTGGACGGAGGAGTTGGCTTGAAACTCCTCATTGTCATTAGGCCTTCCGCAGTGGCGGTTGGCCCTAGCACAGCGGTGGTGGGCTTCCACTTCCTCTTCTTCATCTTGTTGTGGTGGCGCCCCACTCCCTTGAGCTTGTGATTGCTCCGCCTCCTCGTTATAATTTTCAATGGCATCGAAGGCGGAGTCATCTTCGGGATCGAATACGGGGATGCGAGAAGGAATGTTCCTCCTCCTAAACTCCCCATTAACGGGGTTGGCCTCGATGGCTCTCCGGTGGGTGGGAGTATTGAGCTTTTAATTAGCTTGGTTCTCCCACGTGTCGACCTTGGTCAAATGGGGAATGGGAACGGGAAAGTGATCTCGATCCACTTGCAAAAAGAATCCTTGACCGCTAGAATCGGTCTTCAAAAGCCCCACCGAGAAGAGCACCTCGTAAGTGATGAATCTCTCCCCCATATCCTCGGTGAAACCCGCGGTCGAGATGCCAAAATGTTTGGCATGCGCCGTGATCAATCCCCCGCAACAAATAACCCCCCGTCTTTCTTGGAAATCCGGTCAACGTAGAGAGTGAAGAGGATTCCAAAGTTGAACCCCCTTTTGGTGAGAATACACCACATGACGTTGAGCTCGGTTTGGGACACACTTCCACCATCTATTCTTGCAAACATAAGTTCAGTTATGGCCCGGTGGAGGAACCTCAAAACGGGGTTGCAGATGGACGAGGACTTGGCGTAGCCCGGCTCATGATCTTTCCCTTCCGAAGTCATCGAACCCCAAACGTCGGAACAATCATAGTCGATCTCTTCATCGGGGTTGGGGTCGAAACAATGGAACACCGCACAATGTTCCTCTATGGTTAGCGAATGGTTGCGATTGCCAAGGCGGAAGTCAATGCTCTCAGGGGTGCAGGAACGGCAATTCTTGTGCACCTTGAGTGTGCTTAGGAACTCTAGAGCGAGTCTCCTATATGATAGTCACCTCCCTTGGAACATGTGGATGAGGCCATTCCATTCCCCTACGTTGCACAACCCCTAAAAGTCTTCTAAGATCCCCAAGGTTTCTAGGGGAAGCTCGATGGGGTATCCAAGGGTGCCGTTTCTCTCACCGAGAACTTCTTCCACATTGCCTTATGCTCATCCGTCGTAAGGCTAATTCCATAGTTCTTCGCATTCTCGGCCTTTCCTCTTGTTGTCATCTTCCTACAAAAGAAAATCAAACTCTAAAAAGAGCTCCAAATAGTAGACAAACAAGGGTTCCCCCAAACATGCACTTAACTAAGCATACATTAAAAATCAACAAATATGTGCAAGTTTGTATCAAATAAGCATCCTAAATTTAGCATGTGATCATGTAAAACAAAACCAACAATTTAGATAGAAATAATCCATCCCCCAACGTGAACTCATCCCCCATGCAGAGACGTATCAACATAATCAACACAAATCAACAATCTCTATAACTACACATGTATTGCAATTCATGGAATTAATAATAGCCTCACAATGCTATGAACATGATTGCAACATATATTAACACAAAGAACAAGAGGGAATTCACCAACTAAAACCAAAAATTCACCACCCTATGCAAAATCTAACCGGTGAAAAACAAGTAGAAACATCATAATATTCATCCCCCATACTAAAACATGCTTTTCAACTGAACAATTCATCAAGAAAGAGCAAAATCCATGGAATAATTTAATCTAAACTCAGAAATTAAGAGTAGGATTCCTACCTTGAGTTGGAGAGAATTTGGACGACAAAAACTTGAAATTTGGAATGGAATGGGATAATGAGAGTGTGGATGTGTGAATTTGGTGACGTTTTATAGTTGGGGTCGTGTGCAAGGGAGAATTAGAGAAGATGGTGGAAAGAATGAGAGAAAACTCACCTTAAATAGGTGAAAACGCGTCACTGACCTTTCTGTGGCGACCGCTGCGAGACGTGCAGCGACCTCTGCGCGTGGTGTGAAAACGGTGCATCTCCAACGGGTCGCTGCGAGGGAGCCCGCCCTAGGGCCCGACCTGCTCCTGCACACGTGTACAATCGGTAGCGACCGTCGTGGAATGTGCAGCGACCGCTACGAGTTAAATATATTTTTTTATGTGCACAGAAAATGCACGAAAATCAAAGGAAAAACATAAATACAAAACCGAAGGAAATAAAAACAAATTGGGTTACCTCCCAACAAGAACCTTTGTTTAAGGTCGTTGGCTCAACTTGAAGTGGCACAACTAAATGGGCGGATCAACGACTCTAGTGCTTAAAACCGCGAATGGGACCATTTTGTTGCAAATCTTTCTCCACCATTTGTATTTTCCGTTCGAGTTCTTGATCACCTAGACTTCGGGGATCGGCTAGAGTTTGGGGCTTCTTCTTGTCCTTCTTCTCCTTCTTAGGCTTCTCCTGCAAGGGAGGTTTAGCATTCTTAGGCTTGTTATTTTTAGGAACTTGAGGAAAAGTATGGACAATAAATATAGAAGGGTTAGAAGAATCCTCCCCTTCTAATGGCCTAAAAGGCTTAGATGTGTCGGTCATCAGGACCGCCCTGCATTCACGCTCTATCTTGGCTTGTTGCGCCTCTTCATACTTAAGCATCTCACTCTCTATGTTGTAGATGGAGCGGCTGTAGTTGTCTCTAATTGTGATTTCGCCTCTACCTACATCAATAAGAGCTTTGCATGTGGCTAGAAAATCTCTGCCTAAGATTACAGGTACATTTTTGTCTACTTTCATAAGTATAATGAAGTCGGCAGGGAAGATAAAATCGTCTACCTTTACCAAGACATCCTCAATCATTCACTATTTTGATTGTCGTGTTGTCGGCCAACCTTATGATCACATCTGATATCTTTAGAGGCCCGATGTTGAGCTTTTCGTAGTATTTCGGTGGCATGAGGTTGATGTTAGCCCCTAGATCGCAAAGGGCCATGTCCACTTTCCCTTCTCCAATCGAACACCTAATGATGAACTGGCCGACATCTCTTTGCTTCACTGCCCTCTCCCTTTGGATTATCTCATTGCAATGGTGAGACAACTTAAGGTCGGCTTTTGTAGGCATTTTCTTTCTCATCACGTCCTCCCTTAGTAGCTTCGTGTACCTTGGTATTTCCTGCAACGATTTAACGAGAGGAATATTAGTATGGACCTTATAGAACATGTTTAGAAAATGCTTGAATTGCACTTCAAGCTTGAACTGCTTCCTCAGCTGGAAGGGGAGTACAATCCTGTTGTGCCGCACGAGGTCATTCTTGGCAGGCGCCTCTGCCTCTTCAGTGGCGGGCCACTGCGGAGTGTGCGGCGGTCCGCTGGGTGTCGGGCAGTCCCGGATTTCATTCCGGAGGTGCTGCCTTCGTCCTTCTTCTGCTTGGCGACCCACTTCTTGTTTATGTCCGCCACTCGTACTGCTGTCTTTGCCTTGTCTTCCTCAATTTTTTGTTGGACTTGGTACATTTGTGTCTTTATGTTCGAGACGGCAGTGGAAATTGTGTTTATTCCTTGCTCGAGGTTATTCAACATTGCCTCAACGACTCCAATCTTGGTGTCATTGGTCTTCCTATCTTGCATTAGCGCTTCCAAAATCTTCATAATTTCTTGGTCATATTGTTCCTCCTTCTTGATAGGCTCAACTACTCCACCCTTGCTCACATTAAATCCTGCGGGGGGTTGCAAGAAATTATTATTAGAGTACGAAAGGTTAGGATGAGGACGGTTCCCATTATAATTCTAACAACAATTTCTTGCAACCCCCTGCAGGATTTAATGTAAGCAAACGTAGGGTAGTTGAGCCTGTGAAGAAGGAGAAAAAGTATGACCAAGGGATCATGAAGAGTTTGGAGGTGCTAGTGCAATATAGAAAGACCAATGACACCAAGATTGTGGTCGTTGAAGCAAGGCTGAACAACCTCAAGGCCGGAATTAACACCATTGCCACCGCTGTCACCAATATCAAGAATCAAATGGATCAAGTCCAACAAAAGATAGAAGAGGACATGGCTAAGGCAGCAGCACGAGTGGCCGACATCAACAAAAAGTGGGTTGCAAAGTAGAAAACGGGCGAAGTCACCAACTACGGGACGAATTATGGGGTTTGCCCGACGCCCAGCGGACCGCTGCACGCTCAGCAGCGGGCCGCTACCGAAGAGTCAGTAGCACCCGCGAAAGATGGGCTCGTGCGGCACAATGGGATTATACTCCCTTTCCAACCAAAGACGAAGTTAAGCTTGAAGAGCAGTTCAAGCACTTTTTAAACATGTTTTGTAAGGTCCATACTATTATCCCTCTTGTTGAATCGTTGCAGGAAATACCTAGGTATGCAAAGCTACTAAGGGAGGCCGTGTTATAGAAAAAGAAGCCTACAAAAGACGACCTTAAGTTACCTTATCACTGCAGCGAAATCATTCACAGGGAGAAGGTCGTAAAGCAAATGGTCCCAGCCAGTTCATCATTAGGTGCTCAATTGGGCAAGGAAAGGTGGACAAGGCTCTCCGCAATCTAGGAGCAAGCATAAACATCATGCCATTGAAGTACTATGAAAAGCTCAACATCGGACCACTCAAAATATCGGATGTGATCATAAGGTTGGCCGATAACTCTGCAATCAATACAGTGGGCATGATCGAGGATGTCTTGGTAAAGCTTGATGATTTTATTTTCCCTGTCGACTTGATTGTTCTTGATATGAAAGTAGATAAGAATGTACCTCTAATCTTAGGCAGAGATTTTCTAGCCACATGCAAAGCTCTTATTGATGTAGGTAGGGGGGAGATCACAATTAGTGACAATGTTAGCAAGTCCACCTACAAAATAGAGAGCGTGGTGCTTAAGTATAAAGAGGCGCAACGAGCAATGTTGGAATATGAATGCAGGGTGGTCATGATGACGACACAACAAAGCCACGTGGACCACTAGAAGGGGAAGATCTTTCTAACCCTTCTATTTTTGTTGTTAACACTTTGCCTCAAGCTCCTAAAAAGGGCAAGCCTAATCCTCCTAAGGTTCCGTCGCGGGAAAATCAAAGAAGAAGAAAAGGAGAACTCAACCTCAAGACGACCCCAAAATCTATTTCATCAAGACCGCGAAAGGGAAATACAAATGGTGGAAAAAGTTGGGCACTAAATTGGTCCAGTTTGCGGTTTTCATCACTAGGGTCGTCGATCCGCCCACCTAGGTGGGTCACATTAAGTCGAGCCAACGACTTAAAACAAAAGCCCTTGTTGAGAGGCAACCCAACTTGTTTTTCTTTATTTTCGTTATTTTTATTTTTCTATAATTTTCATTCATTTTGTACATTAAAAAAATAAAAAATAAAAAAATAATTAACCCAGCGGGCACTTCATAATCCACAGCGGTTGATGTCTGTATACACGTGTGCAGGTACGGGCTGGGCCCTAGGGCGGACTGCAGAGGTCGTTGTGCGGGCCGCAGCGGGCCGTAGAGACTCTCTGTTTTTCAAAACACGTGCAGCGGTTACTGCACAATGCGCAGCAGTTGTTGCACGAAAGTCAGTGCCGCGAACTGCCTCTATAAAGGTAAGTTTTCTCATTCAAATTTTCATGTTTTCTCTCCATTCTTCCTTGCACACGACCCCAACTCAATTTCATCATCAATTTTACAAACCCACACTCTCATTTATCCATTACATCTCAATTCTCAAGCTTTCATCAAGCAATTTCACTCCAACACAAGGTATGAATCCTATCTTTGATTTATGAGTTCAGTTTTAATTCTTTCATGGATTTTGCTCTCAATTGTTGAATTGTTCGGATGAAAATCATGATTTAGTACGGGGGATGAGTGTGACGATGTTTTTATTTATTTTTCATGGTTAGACTTTTGCCTAGGGTAATGACTTGTTGGTTTTTGTTGGTGAATTCCCTCTTGTTATTTATTGTTTATATATTGCAAGCATGTTCATAGTATTGTGAGGCTATTATTACTTCTATGAATTGCAATACTTGTGTAGATTATAGATATTGTTGTTTTGTGATATTTATGTTGATACGTCTCTGCATGGGGGATTAATTCACATTGGGGGATTGATTGATGTTGTTCTTTTGTGATGATTTAGTTCTACATGTTCACATGCTACATGTTCACAAGGCAATGTGGAAGAAGGTTTCTTCTAGAGATAGATGCCTTCTCGGTACCCACACGAGATTCCCTTCACTACCTTGGGGATTCTCGAAGAGGGCGTTGTGCAATGTCAGGGAAGGGAATGGTTTGAGCCACAGTGTCACGGCCGACCTTACTAAGGATAGTAAAGATGGGAAACTCGCGACTAGGGAAGGAACTAAGAAGCGGGGAAGAAATGGGGGAAGCAATAAAGGACAACATTTAACATGAAAATTCAATCAACTTCCAACAGAAATATTTTAGTCTATCGAATAGTTAAGCAGCGGATTAATGCCTCAAGGTAATTATGGCATAACATAGTGTGGAAAAAAACGGAAGACTTTTAGAAAGAAAGCAAATTCAAACAAGGCAGCGGAAATCAAGTATCTAGAGAGAGTCATATGATGACGCCCATGTATGAAGACACGATGCATTCGGGAAATCTTAAGGCTCGACTCAACATCCGCCGCAACATCATCGCTCAACCTGCACATAGGCAAAACATATGCAGAGCTGAGTACTTAATATACTCAATGGGCTCATGCCGAAAATATTTGATAAAAGTTATGTCATCTATACCATAGTGAACTCGAGTTTTACATTTAGAAGAGAAATATCATTGAGTATCACAAAAACAGTTTCATAGTCTGGCCAGACAAAACAATCTCCCCACTTTCTCAACAATCAATCATTCACATCCTCATACCATAGTGCGACGAAAGTGTTGCCACACAATTCGCCCACGAGACCGGCCGACTAGCAAGGACGGCTCACGATCCCACCAGTGTACACAGCCTGATAAGGTTTGCGGCCCTACTCAGACCCGAATTCGTTTAACACAGCCCTATAGCCTAACGGAGCAAGCTCAAACGCACTAGGCATCAGGAAACAATCATGGCATGACATAACACTTTAAACCACCCTTATAACACCGTATCATACTTTTGATAGCGTAAAATAGTTTAGTAAAAGAAAGCCCACCTCGCTTGCTTATACAACACAATTCACAACTTTAATGAAACCCTTGCTCTTTGTACACACGTACGCACAACAACCCTTGTCAACACCATAACACAATCAGTTTTTCCATCAACACATTTATCATGCATGCCCTATCGTTCCTTTCATCTTTTTCTTATATTGCTCATCCCAAACGTTCACCAACATAAACGAAACGAACACTCTAGCATACATCAACATGCAACACATAACCACATCATAGTATACGTTCCTTATTCACACATGTATCATGTAATGCATTCAAAGCTTGTCAACAAAGCTTATTTCAACAAAACCAGAATCTGGCAGAACAACGCAGTATTTTTATAAAACTCATTAAAATTCCATCCGATCTCATATGAAGCTAAAATTTGGTCACCACACAGTAGACACATAAAGGTTTGTCCAGTTAAAATTTCATACCAAAATCAAATCTTTTGATCATTCAAAACAAAAATGAAACTCATTGGACGAAACATAATTTCTAGCAAGACTGCGCAGTTAAATTGAAAACTTCGTTATAAATTTGTCCGTCATCAATTGAAGCTGAAATTTTTACACAACACAGAAGACATCTGAAACTTCATCCAGTTAAAAATTCATGTCGAAATAAGATCGTTTGATTGGTCAAAAACTCGTCGGAACCTACTGTCCGAACACAACAGTTTTCATGCTCAACATTCACAAACCCTAGTTTGTCTATCATACATTCACACATACATATTCATGCTTCCAACACATAGTCATGCTTCAAAAACCAGATTACAACCATTCTTTCCTATTCGCACATAACATTCATAACGATTCATACACGCACTTACACACACGTACATACACGCACACACACACAACCATTCATGCGCAACCATCCTTCCCATCCAATAAATTCTTAGATTTACGATTCTCCACTCACTATATGCATGAGGGGTTCAAGAATCATGGATTCAATGATAACAAGGGGAAAGGTGGATCAAAAATTATACCTTTCTCTTGAAAACAATTGGTAGAAAAGACAATTGGTGCGATTCCTCAACGGATCTTGAGTTTCCAACTCCAAATCGAAGCAACAATGAAGGATTGATTTGGAGCACTAGAGAGAGAGGGGAGGGGAGGAGAAAAACGTGTGGAAGGGGAGAGGAAGAGAGGGAGGCGTGTGGAGTGAAGATTAGTGTTAGGGTTTTCTTAATTTATATTCAATAATTATTCCCACACTTAATTAAATAATTAAAATTGTGGAAGAATAAAATAGAGGTCAATGAATAAGCTCAACAATTAAAAGAAATAGGCGTGTAGTGTGGGGGGAATTTTTAAAAAATTATGGTATTACTTGGATAGAAATATACTCACAAAAATTGGTAAAAAGATATTGAGCATCCCATATATAAGGTAACAAAATAATTCAAGAATTCTCCAAGTAGGAAAAGGGGGGGCGTGTAAAATACGGAGTAGTCAAAGGAAATATTTAAATCGCCAAATTAAATAGGAATAGGATTTAAATTTGGTAATTTCTTGTGGAAAAGGCTCCCATAAAATAGGTAACAATTAAATTAATCCCACAAGGTAATTGTAAGGCATAAGAGGCGAAAATTTATGAGGTCTTACAGAAGGAAAGAGTCAAATCCTAATTAAAATAGGATATGGAGAGATTTAATTGGATTTTTAATTCAAGGAAGGAAATAAGTATGGTGCCAATTAAATCTACAAAATAATTTATCCTCCTAATTAATAGGAGATTTCGAAAAAACCAAGAAATGGGCAAGGGGTCGGAAATTATGTAGAATAACATAGGGATAATTTAGTTTGGATTTAATTTGGATAATTATCCTAAAACAATTAATTAAATCCAAGAAAGAAAATACCATTTCAAATAATTAGGAGGGCCGAAAAATATCAAATAAAATGGCTAGAAAAATATGCATGATCCCATTTAATTTAATTCACACATTGGAACATAATTCGTATTATTCCACATAACTCACAACAACTAATTCCACATAATTAACTCAATCACATAGAAAATCAATTTCCACAAAAGAAATTCCCATTCAACATCCACATTAATAAAAACAAAAGTCACAATTTTTTCGGGGTGCTACACACATGTTTCAAGGGATGTGGCCGTCCTACAGGAGACTCACTCTGGAGTTTCTTAGCTCCCTCAAGGTGCACAAAAACCGCTATTCCCGCATCCCCGAGACGATAGACTTCCAACTCGGCAACCGCAACCATACCTTCTCCATGGAGGATCTCTGCGAGGTGTTTCATTGCTTAAACCTCAACCCCGGCGAAGAAGTGGAGTACGACTACTCTGATGTTTGTGGGTGCCATGACTATAGAGGGAGAGTATTTCATCCCAACTTATGCCAAGTCTTCCTCCATCCGCAACCCCGTCCTAAGGTACCTCCACCAGGCTATGACTCAATTGATGTTTGCTCGGACCGACGGTGGAGGAGTTTTCCAAACCAAGCTAGACGTGATGTGGAGTCTCCTCAACAAGAAGGGTATCAACTTTGGGAACCTCTTCACCACCTACGTCGACCGCATCTCGAAGAAGGACAGGAGCCCCATTTGTTGCGGGGGTTTGATCACGGCGATTGTCAAACACATTGGCATCCCGACTACGGACTTCACTCCGGACATGGGTGAGATGTACATCACCTAAGAAGTGCTCTTTGCGGTTGGACTTTTGAAGACCGACTCGTGTGGGCAAGCTTTCTTTCTCCAAGGGGACCGGGATCACTTTCCCGTTCCAATCCTATACTTGACTAAGGTCGATACGTGGGAAAACAAGATCAATTGGAAGCTCGATACCGCCACCCACCAGAGAGCCATTGAGGCAAACCCCATTCAAGGGGAGTTTAGGAAGAGGAACATGCCGATGCGCACCCCCGTCTTCGACCCCGAGGAGGACTCCGCCTTTGTAAAATCCCAAATTTTTGTGACTCTTTTTATATGTTTATTTGAAATTTCGATTACGAAACTTTTGTTTCTATGTGATTAAGTGAATAGCGTGAATTAATTGTCGTAAGTGATGTGGAATGAAGTGCTTGATATTTTATATTTTCTAATGTGGGGAAATAATTAATAGGATCATGCATTTATATTTTTCGAGCCAATTCATTGGAATTTTCGGCCCTTCCTAATTATTGAAATAGTATTTCATTTCTTGGATTTAATTAATTGTTTTGTGATATTTATCAGAAATAAATCCAAACCAAATGATGCCTAAATTGTACCACATGAATTTCGAACTCTAGCCTATTATCCTTGGGAGTTTTGAAAATCCCCTATTTAAAATAGGAGATGAATTATTTTCTTTGATTTAATTGGTGCTTTGTTGACTCCCTTCTTTTGAATTAAATCCAATTAAATCATGTCATATTTTATTTCTTCACCCAAATTAAATAAGGATTTGAAATAATTCCTTGACTAGTTAAGCCTAATTATTTTCGGCCCCCTCATTATTTTGTAGAGGAGAATTTATTGTTTCCTTTTTGTAAGACCATTTTATTCAAATTAATACCTAAGCCAAATTAATTGGGGATGTGAATATTTCCTTGTGTTGCACCCTCCATGTCACACGCCCCATGCTATTATTTTTCCTTATGGGAATTTATTTATTGGTACCTATTTTATGGGAGCCTTTTTCCTATAAAGAAATTACCAAATTTAAATCCTATTCTATTTAATTGAGGATTTAAATAATTCCCTTGTGCATTTCCTCTTAAATTTTCAGCCCCTACTTCATTTTTCCTACTTGGAGATTTAATTTATTTTGTTCCCTTATTTATGGAATATTCATTATTTTATTTCCTAAATTGTGGATCTATTTCTCTCCAAGTAAATATCAAATAATTCCTTGTTAATTCTCAGCCATAATTTTTTAAATTTATGCCTCTTTTAATTGTGGGAATTTTAATTATTGACCTCTATTTTATTCCCCCATAATTAATTAAATTTTAGATTTAACCTAGAACTATAAAATCACCTAAACTAAACTCTAGCCCCCATTCTCTCATACCCTAGCTGTCCACTCTCTCCCTCTCTCTCACACACGCCTCTCCTCTCCCTCTCCATATTCTCTCCAAAAATCCTCCATTCATCCTTGTTCTTGCATCCGTTGGAGTTGATTTTCAAGAGCTTCCGACGAATCGCATCAATTCTTGTTTCTACCGATTCGTTTTTATCAAGAAAGGTATATTTGATTCACTTTCCCTCAATCTTTCCATTTAATCCGCGTTCTTGAATCCTACATGCATATAGTGAGTGTAGGAATCATAGATCGCAAAATTAATCGGTGGGAATTTGTGTTTGCATGAGAACTTTTATGAACATGCGATTTTTGAATGAGTTATGTGAAGTTCGATTTGAATCTTTGGTGAATGATGTGAGTTTATGTGCAAACATGATTATGAGAACCTTTTTTAGCATGATTTTGTGTTATAAGCATGAAAAATTGTATTTGGATGATTGAGGAAGAAACCCTAATTTCGAATTTGTGAGCCTGAAATCTGTAACGTTCGAACAGAAGTTTCTGATGTGTAATTGACCTATCAAATGATCGAATTTTGATGTGCAATTTTACTGAGTAAATTTCAAGGTGTTTTCTGTGTCTCGTGTGAATTTCAGCCCTTTTGTTGAAAAATGGATTTTTAATAAATATTTGAAGTTGACAGCGCAATTCTGCCAGAAACTTGTGTTCTCGCCCAGAAAGTTTCGTATTCTGTTTAACCGACCAAATGACCTCCGTTTGATGTGATTCTTGAACTAAATGAACATTTGATGTGTCTTCTGAGTCGGGTAAAGGTTAGCCTCATTGGACATCGGATGAATTTATGGTGAATTTTTCAAATAAACTGCGCAATGCTGCCAGAATTTTTATGTTCCGACCAGAGAGTTGTATAAATGTTTTGACTGACCAAATGCCATGATTTGAGTGTGAAACCTTAACTGAATTAACTTGAACGTGTCTACTATGTTGTGACCAAATTTTAGCTCCATATGAGGTCGGATGAATTTTTGGTGATTTTTACAAACCAACCGCGCAGTTCTGCCAGTTTTGTTGTTATGTGAAAATATCACTTGTTGCTAAGTTTGATGAACTATATGATGCATGTATGCTTTGGAAAAGTATCCTATGACGTGATTATGTGTGACACGTTGAGAAATATTATAGCATGTTTTTCCTTATGTCGATGAATGATGGGATGGGTAATTTAAGGGAAACGATAAAAAGGAACAATAGGACATGCATGATAACATAAGTTTATGGAAAGCTGATTGTGTTGTCGTTGGCAAGGGTGATTGAGTATACGTGAGCTCGAGGAACGAGAGTTGCATAAGTTGGAATTGTGTTGTTAAGCAATCGAGGTGGGCTTTCTTTACAAAACTTTTTATTTTCCGAAAATATGATGTGGTGTTATAAGGGTAACTTGTTATGTCATGCCATGGATTGTTTTGATTGAGATTGTGTGCCTGATGCCTAGTTCGTCTGAGTTTACTCCGTTAGGCTATATGGCTGTGTTGTGAAACGAATTCGGGTCTGAGTAGGGCCACAAACCCTATCAGGCTGTGTACACTGGTGAGATCGGGAGCCGTCCTTGCTAGTCGGCCGGTCTCGTGGGCGAATAGTGTGGCCACACTTTCGTCGCACTATGGATTGATGATTGTGATTGATGGATTATTGAGAAAATGGGGATATTATTTGACTGGCCAGTCTATGAAATATTTTTTTGTTCTCGTGATTTTTCTTACTACATAAAACTCGAGATCACTGGTATGGATGACATAACTAATATAAAATGTTTTCGGCATGAGCCCATTGGGTACAACAAGTACTCAGCCATGCATATTATTTTTTTCTTATGTGCAGGTTGAGCGGGATGTTGCGGAGGATGTTGAGTCGGCCTAAGAACTTAGGATGCGATGTGTCTCCATACATAGGCGTTATCCTTGACTCTCTCTTTGAACCTTATTTCCGCTGCTATGACTTGAACTATGTTCCAATACTTTAATCTTTTCCGTACTGTGTTTGAGTATGTTTGGTTGTGTTAGGTTTTAAACGAGTATTTACAATGTTACTTGAAAAAGATGTTTCCCGCGAAGTAAACTAAATGTTTTTCTTAGAAGTTGATCGGGTTTATAATAATTAATTTTTCTCCGCTGCTTTCTTTTAAAGGTATTTATTACGAGTCGTTTTTATTTAATAGAAAAGTTATAACTTTAAACTTCTTTAAACCAAAATGTTTTTCATTCTTTTAAGTTAATTAAGTTTTGAAATAAAACGCTATCCTTGCATGTTGTATCACGATCGCCGCGTTTGTAGTAACCCTAGTATGGGCGGTCGTGACAGAGTGGTATCAGAGCTTCGTTCTTTCGCTATGGTCGGAGAGTCTTCTTTTACCTTAAGTCTAGATTAGTGAACCCTTATTGACTAGAAGTGTCACGAATGCTCAACATCCAAAGCATCACCCTCAACCAAGGAAAGTGAGGTATGTTTTAAGTTGTTGATGACATGTGAGAACGAGGTATAAAATTTATGATATGATGAGGATGTTTTGGGCAAAAGAATGCATGAGCATGTAATTACGTGATGATGTGATGTTATTTTCATGTTGAAATTCGAGAATAAATGATATGATGACATACATACGTTGAATGTGAGCATGATGATTTAAACGCGTGTATTATATGTGAAAACAATATTGTGATAGTGTGAATATGTGGAATATGAGCATGAATTGACAAGATGATTTAAGCACGTATTGTATGTGTGAATATGATATTGTCATGGTATGATTATGTGAGCCATGCGCGAGATTGATATGATGACCTAAGTATGTGTTATATGTATGGAAATGATATGACGTAAGCATGTGAACATAGGAAGATGGAGTGTTTTACATGAAAGATGGAAATTGATGAGTTGTTGTGAGAATGTTGAAATTTTCGAGGAAAAAAATGAGTAATCTAAAAATGTTGTTTCAACACATATGTGAAGTGCATGAGTGTTTTGTTTGGAATGCAAATATGTTGTGAGCTTTGAAAGATTCGCATGGTGTTTTGACATGTAAAAAAAATGGAAAAGGGTTTTGCGGGTTGTGTTTTACAATATTAATGACTAGTTGTTCTAGTGGAGTTTGACTAAGGAAAAATGTTTATGTTGTGGAAAGTTGTTGGAATTTTTGAAAATATATATATATATATATATATATAGGGAGATGATCAAAATAAGTATGTGTTTAAATCCAAAAATGCAGACCAAATCTCAGCCCTAGGATTAGATGATCTAATGGTCAATAATTAACCAAAAACACGGAAGGTCATAATTAAGCAATTTTAGGTCATATTATAATATTTGGATTTAATGTCATACTAAGATCGTTTTAGGTCATGCTTTGTTAGCATGACCTACAAATTACCTAATTATGACCTAAAAGTGCCCTAATTATGATATTGTTCTGTGTTTCTGTATTTAAATCCAGTTTTGCATAGATCAAAACCCTATATATATATATATATATATCTTTGAACTTTAAATGAAAACATGTAAGTTCTTTCTTTTGGGAAAATTAATTGATCAATGGAAAATGTTGTGTTTATGAATTGTTAAAAAAAATTAAAAGTTTAAATGGCGCCTTTGACGACCTCAACACTCGTTTCCCTCCTCCTCCTCAAGAACGAAGAAGTCAAGCTCATGACTTTAAATGTGCACTTGTATCATATTTGTTTTAGTTTTGAGACAATTTATTTGTGTTTTGAAAATTTTTGCTTAAGTTTTGGTTTAATTTTTGTTTTTGTGTTGAGTGAAAATTTTCGCAGGTTTCTGGACTCTTGCCAGCGACCGCTGCAGTGTCCGCAGCGGCCCACTGGCCACCTTCTGGAAAGGTTCTGACTCGTCACAGCCACCGTGATAGGAGGGAAAAGATGAGACTATGACTCTGTGTGTGTGTGTCAGCTGGCCAGGAGGGTACCTAGACCTAGCTGTGTCGTTGGGTCTGTGTCTATCTTCCCTATCAACAAAAAAATACCTCAACCCACTTCTACTGGCTAGTATAGTGGAGTAAGGGTCGAATCCCACAGAGATGGATGTAGGCGAGATACAATTGCGATGACATTCTGGGAGCGGTTGGTTAGCTACCACGCTTTTTTGGGGTTGAGTTTTACCTAGTCGGAAAATGAAATGGAACCTATACCCCTCCTGACCAGTAGGTCAGGGTGGGCTCTAAATGCTGCGTGCTAAGAGAAATTAAAGTGCGTGTGTAAATTAGGGTACGAGTGTGTACGTGAGAAGCTACTAGACAAAACTTACTAAAAATGACTAGACAAAAGGTAAACAGAATCAAAGGACATGCTGGCAGACTGCCTCCTGGGTGTGCAGAAAAGCTGAAAAAGTGCAAGTACAAAAGCAAAAAGCAACAAAAGCAACACAAGTGGTCCCATTCTTTGATTGTGACATTATCTTCTTCACCAAGCTAAACAACAAGATCTAAAAAACTCCATTGATGAATGATCAAGCATGAAAATTCGTAAATGCAATATTTAACTTGAAATCGAGAACGAAAGCTAAGAAAACTGAGATCTACGCAAACTGGTCAGCGGGACAAGGTGACAGAAGCAAGCAGAAACGATTCTCATGCATTTTTGAGGACCTTAACCCAATTAAAACTTGTAAACACTCTAAGAAAACCTTGATCTAACTAAGCAAAGCAGATTCAAGCACTTAAACAACAAAAATCAACGTTAAACTACCAGATCTAGTTACTAGGCAGAAAGAAATAATAAGCAAGCTGAAACATAAAATAAAACCACAATAAACTTCATTGCATTAAAGATTATCACCCAAAAGATGTTCCAACTAAGTAGCTACTGGAATCCAAATCAAAGGCAAGCAAAAAACAAGTACTTAAACTAAGAAATCTTAAAAACAAAGCAAGTAAAAGATTGTTTGGCTCATCGGAAACTGAAACTGGATGAATTTCTGGAACTACGGCGGCTGGAATGAATCAGGCATGATGCTCCTCGCCGGCAGGTGGCCGGAGTCTTCAAGTCAGGCTGCTGGATTTAGATGGAACTAAGAGCTAATGGAGCTATTCTCCTCAAAAGTGATGATAAGTCCTAAGTAAAGTGGTGTGTAGATTCCTCCTTTTCTTTATGTTCAGCTCCTATTTATAGGGTGGCTTGCCCTAATTTCTAGGGCTTTCTCTTCATGTGGAATGACAATTTTGCCCTTCTTTAGATAGGTGATTATTCCAAGCAAGTCCTTCCTTCTCGTGTCCAGTTCTGTAGCATCCATCCTGACCAGTTTGCGTATTTTCTGCTCATACTGACCAGTTTGCACACTCTTCGCAGCTTTTTCACTCGAATTCCTTCTGAACCTTCCCTCCTGATTTAGTACTTCAACCTTCACACTTTAACAACTATTTTGCAGATATTATCCAATAAAGCACTTTATACTGACCAGTAACCAAGGCCTAGAATGCGACTTATCAAACTGCTCACACTTACCACATGCTTGTCCTCAAGCGTGAAGAACAAACATAAAGAAATAAGTCGAATTCTAGCCTGGTTACACCCCTGACCGACCTAAGACTCTAAAACTTGGACGCAAAGAAAAACACATAAACGACGGACAACACACATAAACAGACTCACAAGCACTTAAACACATTGAACGGGCTATATTTTCAACCATCCCTCCCATTGGGATTAGGTGCAATCCGGCCTTAGACAGCCTTGAACTTCTGCCGCCCCCCATTTCCTTCCCAGTCAGTATATCTGCTCGTCAAGATCACCCAAACTCTCGGCCAAACACCAGATTCGCTCAGTCGCTCATTCCTCACTAGGGATATTAGGACTGTTTTCTCTCAAAATGCTGAACCACAGATGCTTCGGACTCAGATCTCACGTGCGGCTCCTGAAGGGCTTTAAGGTTTGTAACGGGGCTATTGGTTTGTAGTGTATGGGGTAGATGTTCCTAAGGCTCTAAGGTTCAAAAACTACTACTTTATTTCGATGTGGGGGAACTGTGTGCACTTGAGCTCTTGGCTGTTGCTTCTCTTTGGCTGGACGTTTTCTGATATTGGACTCCAACTGGTCAGTAGCTTCTTTGTGGCTTCGCCACCTTTATTCCTTCTTCTTTCTTTTTGTGGTCAAGTGTTTTTGACCATTTTCTTCAACATTTCTTTATGTGGCTTCGCCACCCTTATTCCTTCTTATATTTTTTGGACCTGGAATTTCTCCTGATCGATTTTCTCCTTCCTTCTCGATTTCTTTTTCTAGTTGTTTTTTTTTTCTTGTATGTCCTCCTGGCCAGTCGCCTTCTTGCCTTATGCCTCGCACACACAGTCCCAGTGGCTTGTGGGTTATATATCTGGGTATAGATTTGGCTAGAAAGAGGGGTTCTAAAGGATGGTTTTTTTTTTTTTTTTTTTAAGATGGGGGGTTTCCTACTGCCTTCAGGACTTGCTACACGCAGTCACTTTACCCTAGGCATCATGTGGCAGGCACTCTTTTCTTTTCTAAATTGGTGGAAAGTGGTTCCACTTAGGCTTATAACTCACAATTTAAGAGGGCTTTTGTATCTGGCTCTAAGGATGAGTTTTTCTCTCATACTTGCGTCATCTATACTGACTAGGAGATACTAAGGGGGGTGGTTTCCATTGTCCAGCATGCCTTATCTCCCTCAATTCCCCTCACCGTCAGTTTGAGGCAGTTGAGTTTTAAGCCCGTGTTTTAACACATGTCCTAAAAAAACAAAACTTAACCTAAACTGACTTACTAGGGACTGACACAACACATGACAACACATATATACAATTATACTGGCCATTATCTCCTCCTCCCACTTCATCCTTGCTTGCCTTCACGCAAGTTTAGTGAAGTGGAAAACAGGATGACCAGTATCCAACACATAGAAACACAAAAGACCAGAAAGCACATAATACATGGAAAACATATTATATATGAAACTTCTCACACTTAGACTATGTAATAGGCTAAGTGGGAGAAGAATAACGAACATAGAGAACACATAGACAATGTGGAACAAGAACTAATATGCAAAACATACTATGTCAACAAAAACTTCTCACACTTAGACTATGCAATAGGCTAAGTGGGGGAAGGTATAGGACTCACATAAAAAAAACACAAAACAAAGACAACTTCTAAACATCCTAAACACATATAAAGTTGTAAACCCTCTTCTTCTCACACTTAGACTATGGAATAGACTAAGTGTTATGAATGAGGGTATACGCATGCTAAAACATGTACAAAAAAAAAAAAAAAAAAAAAAAAAAAATAACACAACTAGAAAAAAAAACTCAAGTTTACTGAAAATAAAAAGAAAGCTAACTGGTCAGTTGGTAGGGTTGGTCATCTTCTCTTCTGAATCCTCTTTGGTCAGGAGCCTTGTGCAGTTTCCTTCTTGAGTTCCTTTGTTGGTACACATCAGGGGTGCCACTCTTTTTCTTATGATTCTTGAAAGTCCCCTTGATTTTCCTCTTTTCCATGGGCCGCAGATGATGGTTGCTGGGGACCTTGCTCCCGATCAGTTTGGGCACTTGTCCCAGCTTCTTGATCATAATGGCCGATAGGACCACCCTGGGCTTCTTCGTCTCCTTCTTTTGCTTTGCTGCCCCATAGCCTTTCCTCTTTCTTTCTTGGTTGCATTTTCTTTCTTTGTCTTGATTTTCCTGTAAGTCAGTTTCTGATACTGGTGTCTCTTTCTGGGCAGCAGGGATGGTAAGTGGATTGTCGATGTTGGCCTTCTGTACTGGCTGGGAGAAAGTTGCAGTCGGGTTCTCCCCAGGTTTTGTAGGAGAACCCCCTTCCTGGATAGTAAGGGTCGATGACGGATGTCCAGCAACAGCAGGGGTCTCTGACTTGGTTGTATTATGTTTTGGATCCTCCCCAGGTTTTGTAGGAGGTCCACTATCTTCCTGGTCAGTATCAGTGTCCTTTATCTTCTTTTTGTTGCAAGGAGTCTTGTCCTCCTCACTTGAGATCTCTACAAGATCATGAACCTTGCTGGGCCCCTTCTTTTTCTCAATCCTACGCCCGATGATTCGCCTCGATGCGCGCTTCATCCCTTGTTTTCTCTCTGCATTCTTCTCGGCCAGTTGGTGAGCCCAAGTGACTCTAGCGAATCTTGACTTCCGACAAATAGTCTCTTCAATATCCTCTTCATCAGGTTCTTTGGTGGCTTCCCTTGAACTCTCTTCCAGACCCTGGTTGATTTGAGGTTCAGCAACTGGTTCTGTTTTATCAGGACCACTCCTCTTGATCAGTATGTCCTCCATATCCTTCGTCTTGCTTGATTCCCCAAATGACTCATTCCCTTCAAGCTCCTTGTAGGATGTTCTTGACCACAATGTCACCTTGCTAACATTAGGCTTGTCATGTATGTGCACCATAACTGGGAGCCTTTCCGCATTCCCACAAATCTCATTCATCGAACTGGCCAGGTAGGACAGTTGCTTATTCAACATGTCCATATTTTCTTTATGCTCTTTCTGGGCGTTTTGCATGCCTTGCACCACTTCATTATTTGACTGAAATTCACTCCTCATGGTTTGTTGGTAAGCAAGCATCTCTCCCATCATCTCTTCCATAGATTTTTCTGACTTGTTTTGGTGTGGGAAATGGTTAGGGTTTTGCTGATGGTGGGGATTATACTGGGTGTTAGGGTATGGGTGGTAGGAATAGTTTGGCTGATTTTGATGAGAGGGGTACTGGCCGAATTGGTTAGAGTTGTGGGATTGACTGTGATTGGGATTCAGGTGGTGTTGGTAGGGATATTGCTGGTGATGGGAGTTATACTGGCCGTTGGGATACGACTGGTAGTATGGATGGTTTTGGTTGTAGGGGTAGTTTGGCTGATTTCGGTATGAAGGGTACTGACTGAACTGGTTGGGGTAGTGATGCTGGTTAGGGTTAGAGTTTTGGTTTTGTGGGTTTTGGTTTTGGGGTTGTTGGTTCCTTCCTGACCAGTTAAACTGGTGGTCAGGGTTTGCTAGGCCACGGTTTGGGTTTTGGTTCGGATGGGAGTTATATTGGTTCTGACCTTGACCTTGGTTTTGATTCTGGTTCCCATCTCCCCAATGAAAGTTCGGGTGATCCCTCCATGGTGCATCCCGTTGCCTACCCTGGATCCAATTCCCACTTGAATTAAAGTAGCCGGCAGCATTGAACTGCTCCATACTGGCCAAGTCGTTTGGCTGATCATAGGTCAACCCTTGATTCCCTTGCTTTGCACCCTTGTAGCTCCCAGTTGAGGAAGGTGGTGGAGTGTTTTTCTCAATTGCACTCAGAAGTGTCTTCTTCAACTCCTCCATCTTCAAATCCATCTTCTGTTCAAGCTCCTGCTCCTGATCAGTAAACGAGGCACTTGCAACCCTTTCTCGGCTGTATCCATCCCTTGAATTGTCGTACTCCTTCTTTGCACTCAGTAGCTTCCCTAGGACCCTCTTCGCTTCGCTGACCCGTAGTTGCGTGAAGCTTCCTCCGGACGATGAGTTTACAAGATCCTTGGTTGCCTTGTTCATCCCCTCATAGAAGGTATGGTGTATCTCAATATCCGTCATGCGATGGTTCGGACATGCATCCAACAGACCCATGTATCTTGACCAGTAGTGAGTAAGGGTCTCATCATAACTTTGTGTAACTCCTCGAATTCTTTCTCTTAGTGCGCTTGTCCTGGCCGCTGGGAAGAACTGATCCAAGAACATCATCTTGAAGTCAGACCAGGTTCTGATACAATTCGGTGGCAGCCTCTTGAACCAAGTATTCGCCTCCCCTTTAAGGGCAAGGGGAAGGGCCTTCAGTCTGTAATCATTTTCGCTCGACCCCGCTGGCCGCTTTTGAGCCTTGCAGATTTTGCAAAATTCATGCAAGAACTCGTATGGGTTGTCACAACTCCTCCCCAAGAACACAGGCAGGACGGCCATAATACGAGGCTTCACGTAGACTGCTTCTTGTCCTAGGGTCATGACGATTGCTTGCGGTGGTTCACCATCCAAGTGGGCGTACAATGAGCTTATCTCGGGATCATCTTCCTGGTCGTCAGCCATGTTGGCTTTCTCATCTTCAGCTGCGGATATTGATTCCGGTTCACTCTTGATGGCTGTGCCGCGATCCTCCTCATCGCTCGCATCCAAGTCAACAGGCAAGGCAGCGGTTAATTCTGAATGAGTGGTGACTGGATTCACCCCTTCTTCCTTTGGCCAGTTGGACTCAGTTTCATTTAACTGCGGAACACAAAAAATAAAGAAAAGTTTATCTACAATATTTACACCAAAATTCTTAACAAAACTCCTCATAAACTAATAAACAAAAGAAAAGAAAAATAATTAACTATATGTACACCAAAGTGTCATGCAACAAATGTATGCAAAAACGCCATCCATCCCCGGCAACGGCGCCATTTGATAGGAGGGAAAAGATGAGACTATGACTCTGTGTGTGTGTGTCAGCTGGCCAGGAGGGTACCTAGACCTAGCTGTGTCGTTGGGTCTGTGTCTATCTTCCCTATCAACAAAAAAATACCTCAACCCACTTCTACTGGCTAGTATAGTGGAGTAAGGGTCGAATCCCACAGAGATGGATGTAGGCGAGATACAATTGCGATGACATTCTGGGAGCGGTTGGTTAGCTACCACGCTTTTTTGGGGTTGAGTTTTACCTAGTCGGAAAATGAAATGGAACCTATACCCCTCCTGACCAGTAGGTCAGGGTGGGCTCTAAATGCTGCGTGCTAAGAGAAATTAAAGTGCGTGTGTAAATTAGGGTACGAGTGTGTACGTGAGAAGCTACTAGACAAAACTTACTAAAAATGACTAGACAAAAGGTAAACAGAATCAAAGGACATGCTGGCAGACTGCCTCCTGGGTGTGCAGAAAAGCTGAAAAAGTGCAAGTACAAAAGCAAAAAGCAACAAAAGCAACACAAGTGGTCCCATTCTTTGATTGTGACATTATCTTCTTCACCAAGCTAAACAACAAGATCTAAAAAACTCCATTGATGAATGATCAAGCATGAAAATTCGTAAATGCAATATTTAACTTGAAATCGAGAACGAAAGCTAAGAAAACTGAGATCTACGCAAACTGGTCAGCGGGACAAGGTGACAGAAGCAAGCAGAAACGATTCTCATGCATTTTTGAGGACCTTAACCCAATTAAAACTTGTAAACACTCTAAGAAAACCTTGATCTAACTAAGCAAAGCAGATTCAAGCACTTAAACAACAAAAATCAACGTTAAACTACCAGATCTAGTTACTAGGCAGAAAGAAATAATAAGCAAGCTGAAACATAAAATAAAACCACAATAAACTTCATTGCATTAAAGATTATCACCCAAAAGATGTTCCAACTAAGTAGCTACTGGAATCCAAATCAAAGGCAAGCAAAAAACAAGTACTTAAACTAAGAAATCTTAAAAACAAAGCAAGTAAAAGATTGTTTGGCTCATCGGAAACTGAAACTGGATGAATTTCTGGAACTACGGCGGCTGGAATGAATCAGGCATGATGCTCCTCGCCGGCAGGTGGCCGGAGTCTTCAAGTCAGGCTGCTGGATTTAGATGGAACTAAGAGCTAATGGAGCTATTCTCCTCAAAAGTGATGATAAGTCCTAAGTAAAGTGGTGTGTAGATTCCTCCTTTTCTTTATGTTCAGCTCCTATTTATAGGGTGGCTTGCCCTAATTTCTAGGGCTTTCTCTTCATGTGGAATGACAATTTTGCCCTTCTTTAGATAGGTGATTATTCCAAGCAAGTCCTTCCTTCTCGTGTCCAGTTCTGTAGCATCCATCCTGACCAGTTTGCGTATTTTCTGCTCATACTGACCAGTTTGCACACTCTTCGCAGCTTTTTCACTCGAATTCCTTCTGAACCTTCCCTCCTGATTTAGTACTTCAACCTTCACACTTTAACAACTATTTTGCAGATATTATCCAATAAAGCACTTTATACTGACCAGTAACCAAGGCCTAGAATGCGACTTATCACACCGCTGGTGGACACCCAGCGACCGCTGCCCAATTGCAGTTTCCAGCATGATTTTTAGAATTTTTCAAATTTTAACACCGTCCAGCCTTTACGCGAAATTTTTCAAGGTATGTTTTCTTTTTAGTAGTTTACTCACGTCCCTAACGACTCTACAAACTTATTTTACACTTTGTTGTAAATAAGTTTGGAGGGATGAAGTGGTGGACCGTGAGTTTAGGGTTTTGTTATAAGTTTTTAGTTTAAGTTTTTGTTTTTAAAAAACCCCAAAGGTGAATCCATGTCATGAACTTAGCATGAAGAACATAGAAACACGCATGCTTAGAGACACATTAGACCGAGTTGCCAATGATATAAAGTTCTTTTCATCTTTGATTAAGTATGGTTTGACGTTTTGATTTGATAGTTTGGTGAAAAGGAGCATAATTAGTGAATTGCTTGTTCGCTTTGAATCATGCTTATACCTTGTGAGATTTTAGCCTAATTTCTTTCTTGTGTGAATTATCTGCATTCAGGTATATGTTTCTAGAACTTGCTCCTAGTCTGGCTAAGTTTACACAGTGTTTAAGTTGATTTAGGAGGATGTTAGACCATCTTTTCTTAGGTACTTTTATTCCCAAATTTTTGACCTCTCCAATTTTTTCCCTTTGGAGCAAATTTTGAGCCTTTAAGCCTATTCTTTGGAAGCCAAAATAAATGGGGACAATTCCTTGGTTAGTATAGTTGTATTATCTTTTGTAAAGGAATTGGAGGGATAAGGAAGAAAATTATAAAAAGTAGTGTGTTTAATTGTAGAAAAGTACAAGTTGTGAAATAGTGAAAATTCAAAAATGTGTGCTTGATCTAGAAAAGATGCTTATGAAAAGAGAATGAATAAGAAAAGAAAAGTTGTGAAAGGTTGTGAAAAGAAAAAAAAATCAAAGGAATTGGAAAGTGAGTAGAAGTAGAAAACTAAATGTTAGAAGTGTCTTGGATTTTTAGAAAAATTGAGTCATTTTTACTCAACTTAGGATATTTTTATTTTGAGTCACTTTTTAGCCAAATATTCCTCACCTACCACATCACAACCAAAAATAAAGAGGAGGGATTAGACTTTGAACAAGCCTATGGTAAACTTTGCATGATGCATTATTTGAGAGTTACACACTTTTCCATATACACTTTGAGAGTGAGAGATAAATCACTTCCCATCTTTGGAAGTTTGCCACATGTGAGTGCATGATTTCAAGGTGTTCCACGAGTTAGTAATGAAAGTGCACTAATAAGCCTTGCTTGATTTGATTGCGTTAATACATGCTTGATCTATCTATTCCATACTTTGAGGCAATTATGACGTCTAGTCCTTGGGCATTTTGTGCGTCTATTTTGTGTCTTTATTGTTTTGTTTGAGGACAAACAAAATTGTAAGTTTGGGGGAGTTGATAAGCTAGGATTTTGCATTGTTTAAAGCCTTTATTTGGTCTGTTTTAATGTCAAAATCGCAATTCATGTCCATATTTTGCATATTTTATCTATTTTGGTATTGTGAGAAATGTGCATATTTGAGCCTAAAAAGACTGCAAAAAGTCGAAGTTGGAAATCTGGAGCTTTCGAGACGCCCAGTGGTCCGCTGCAACACATACAGCGGCCACTGGGGCCAACGACCGCTGAGCCAGTAGTGGTCCGCTCCAGGAAAGTAGTGCATGGAACGAAGAACACGCCTAACGACGCTCCAAATAATCCAGAAGCTACGGGACAATTTCCAGCGTCCGTTGGGATGAAGTGCAGCGACCGCTATTCGAGAGGCAGAGGCTACGGATCAACATGCAGCGACTGCTGGCCAAGCTGCAGCGGCGCGCTGGGAAAACGCGGCGCACAGAATTGACCTACTTTCTCCCCAAGATTTACCAAACTTAGCCACTTTTTGTCTTATTTACTGGAGCTCTAATTTTCCTCTATATATATCCCCTCAAACCTCTTCATTGGGATCTTCTTTTTGCCATATAATATTAGAGCATAAATTTGAGAGAGTTCTTCATTGTGCAAGAGGTTGAAGAAGGAATCAAGAGAAGATCAAAGCTACAAGGATTCAACCTTTGGGTTTTATTGTTTTAGTTCTTATGTTCACTTTGTTTTCCCTTCATTCTATGTTTTTAGATTATTTAATTATGTGTAACTAAATTCATAGGATTCTAGGGATGTGTTAGTAACGACTTTGCTTATACAATTCCGTTTTCTATTTAATATCCGTTTTGTTTTTACTTTGTTTCTTCCCTAAGTTGTTCCATAATACTTCACGTTTGAGTGACACATTCGGTGATGATTTAATATAACTTGCTACATAATCGTGAGAGGAGGTTGGCGAGTTGGATCCACTTAGTAGACACTATAATTAGCTTCCCTTAAAATGACATTGTTAATTGAGAGTGAGGACTTTTCAATGGTCTTAAGAGCTTTTAGGAGTTACGAATCTAGGATTGACAACCCTAGTGTTAGTAATCTATGCTTGTGCCGCATGGGTAAAACTTATGTGACTCGTTCTATCGAAGTATAAACCGTGCTAGGGTATTGTAGTTGGAATTTGTATAAGCATAACTGTGAACGCACATCCCTGGAATTCTCTTATCTCTCATAGTTTACCTCTTTAATTATTTGCAATTAGTTGTTTATTTGCTTTCAAGTTGTTTTTAGTTTTCAAAATCTCCAAAACTTTCGGTTTTCCAAATAGTGAACGAAACTTAGTAGAAGGTAGCGAATCTGTGATTGTTATCTCTGTGTTCGATATCTGGTACTGACCTTTAGCTATACTATATATACTCTGTATACTTGCATATTTATTTATTGCTAATAAAAAGTGCATCAAATAGTATAGCTAAAGGTTAGTACCGGATATCGATCACGGGAAAACAGACACAGACTATCTATCTTCTACTAAAACTCAATTACTATTTGGAAAACCGAAATATTTGAGAATTTTGAAAACAAAGAAGAATTTAAAATCAATAAACAAATAATTGCAAATAGATCACAGAGATAAAAGTATAGAGATAAGGGAATTACAGGGATGTGCGTTAACAGTTATGGTTATACAAATTTCAACTACAATACCCTAGCACAGTTCTTACTTTGATTGAACGAGTCACCTAGTTTATGCTCATGCGATGCAAACGTTGGTTACAAACATTAGGGTTGTCAATCTTAAATACGTAACTCCTAAAAGCATCTAAGACCCATGAAAAGTCCTCACTCTCAATTAACAGTGTTGTTTTAAAGGAAGTTAATTGTAGTGTCTATTAAGTGAACCTAACTCGCCAACCTCCTCTCACGATTATGTAGCAAGTTATTATCTAACAACTTAAGGAAGAAACAAAGTAAGAACAAACAGATATTAAATAGAAATAGGAATTGTATAACCAAAGTCGTTACTAACACATCCCTAGAATCCTATGAATTTAGTTACACATGATAGAATTATATAAAAACATAGTTTGAAGGGAAGACAATGAAATCCTAAAACTAAAGCAAATAAAACTCAAAGGTTGAATCCTTGTAGCTTTGATGATCCTGAATCCTTCTTCAACTCCTTGCACAATGAAGTACTATACCTTTTAATCTCTGGAAAATATGTTGCAAAAAGAGGATCTTAATGATGAAGCTTTAAGGGGTATTTATATCTCAAAAATTTGTCATTTTCAAAAATAAGGAAAAGGGTTGCAAAATATGGTAAATCTTGGAGATAAAGTAGGTTCCCAGCGGGCCACTGCACCTTGGCCAGCGGTCGCTGTGGGTTGGTCCGAGGCTTCTGACTTTTAAGCAGCGGTCGTTGCACTTGTTTCAGCGGTCGTTGGGTATCATCCCGTAACTTTCTGGACCCTTTGTAGCGGTCGCCACGCATTGCCCAGCGATCGCTGGGTGTGTTCTTCATTCCATGCATAACTTTTCTGGAGCGGACCGCTGGTGACTTGGCGGTCGCTGGGTGTCGGCGGTCACCGGTGGTGTTGCAGCGGTCACCGGTGGTGTTGCAGCGGTCGTTGGACGCTCCCAGAATCTCCAAATTTCCAACTTTGCGTTTTGACTCCCTTTTTAGGCTCATATATGCACATTTCTCACAAAACATGTCAAATACCAAAATAGATAAAATATGCAAATAATGGACATGTAATGCAACTTTGACATTCAAAACGGACCAAATAATGGCCTTAAAACCGTGTAAAATCCGAGCGTACAGTAACATATGTCAGTAATAAATTTCACATCAAAATCAGCTTCAAGAAAGCATGGTATGCTCGCAGAAAAGCCATTGAGATTGTATATGGTGGGTAGGAGGGGCATTCAGACAACTCCCCAGCAACCTTACGGCGTTGCAGAGTCAAAATTTTAGGACTGAGTGGTTGCATGACCCTATACTGAGTCAAGGTAATAAAAAGGTGTTACGCTATGTATTTTGGGCATTTGGGCTACCTATAGAGGCGTTCCAGCAATCAAAGCTGGTTTTATCAGTTGATGGGACTCACCTGCGTGGAAGACTGAAAGGTAAATTACTTGCTGAAGTTGGTTATGATGCAAACAAGAATTGTTTTCTTGTTGCTTTTGCTTTTGTTGATGAAGAAACCAAAGAGAGTTGGAATTGGTTTTTGAATCTTGTCAGAGTACATATTATAAAGCATGACAGGGAAGTGTGCATAATATCAGACAGACATCAAGGCATTATAAATGCCATGCAGTCTGATGTGTTGAAAGAGGTACCAGTAGGTTATCACCGATACTGTTTAGTGCACGTCAGATCGAATGTGTTACAAAGACACAAAGCCCCCAAAGTGAAGAAATGGATATGGATAATGGGTGAAGTAATTGAGGAGCGGAGATATTGGAGTGCAAGACGTTCATTAGAAAAGGTGAGTCCAGAATCTCTGAGGTATATCGAAACCACCATAGAATGATCGTATTGGACTATGGCACATGACGGATTTCGTCTATGGGGTGAGACATGCTAACATGTCCGAGTTTTATAACAATGTGTTGTTGTCTACGAGGGAACTACCAATTAGAGCTATCATTGTTATTACATTCTGGAGGACCATCAACTGGTTTGTTAACAGAACGACTGTAGCCAAACAATGTCAGATGCCTTTGACACCGTGGGCTTGGAGGTTATTTCAGAAGAATGACCGTCGAGGGAGACGTCACAATGTTAGGACTACAAGCATAGTACTTGGAACTTATGAGGTGCTAACCATGCCCGCCTGTTCGGACACCTATTCGACCACTACCGCGAGCTCTTTGGATAAAACCCTGGGACACATCCACATCAGTGTGCTGTGTGGTAGCTAAGACCGTACGTTCACTCTCACCGCAATCGTTAAGGCAGTCAAGAACAAGCCTATTAATATCATGCTTTAATCCTATGGCGTCTGTTGGGTCAAAACCACGCGACAAGTGATACACACGGGCCAATGTCTCCAACTGTAACGAAAAAAAATGTGAATAGTTAATAACATAAATAAATAAAATGAAAAAACAACTATGAAAAATGATACTTACGCAAAGTGTTGATGATGATGCACCGGTGTTCGTTCCCACATCTGGAAGTCTACCCGGCGGAGTGATGTATGTAATAGTTATTCTATAATACCACTCAATGTATGCCCGAGTTCTAATCACCTGCACGTGGTCTTCAAGAGGTTCCATGTAGTGGTTAGACACGAACTCCGACCTTTTCTCCCAATGTTGAATGTAAGCCCTATTCTCATTAGCCCAATCCTTCTTTGATTTTCCACGACGATTTGTTTTGAAATGATTTTCATTGAAACCCCAATCACGCATTTCTGGAATGAAAGGAGTCCCTCCAAATTGTCTCATATGTTTGGCAATTGACAATTCACATATGGCATCCAAATAAACTACAACAACAATTTTACATTAAACTATTAGACAAACACATATAAATCAATGAACACAAATACATATGAAAACACTATTCATTTTACATGGCTATTTTGGAGTAATGATAATTGTTCACGATAATGTCGAACAGAATGTTTAGGCGATTTGTTTATCATATATGAGCCAGTCCACCTACAATACGGAAATTTTCCAATTTAATATGTTGTCATTAAATACACAAAATACTTACATTAATGCACATGGAGTGTTGTCCGTATGCATACATGTCATCACAAAATCGGGTCTCAAAGTGGGCATTCTCTCCCACACCCACAGTTGTAGGAGTAATGTCAGACCTCCAATGTCTTTCCCCTTTACCCATGGAAGCCTCACAAAGATTATGATATAACGTAGCAAGTGCAGCACTCGCCCAACTAATCATAGAGGTAACCTCAACATCTCGAAGTAGAGTCAACCACATAAGAGGTATCTTACACCGTGAACCATCGGGTAATATCAAGCCCCCCAATAGCACAAGCACAATCATATGTGACTGTTTAATGTAGGCTTCATCTTCTAGATCATCATCTAACGGTTCCATCGCCATCCTATTTATTAGAGCCGATGTCAAAATACTGTTTTCCTTCATCTCACTTTGATGTGGATAGAAGCCCAACAGTTCACCACATAGACTCTCACACCCATATTCACAATAACCATTTCCTGTTAAAGGAATTCCATCTACACGTAGACCCCATAACAATTGAACGTCCCGTAAGGTAATAGTAACTTCTCCTACGGGAAGATGGAAGGTATTTGTTTCTGGCCTCCAACGTTCAACCAATGTTGTGATGAAAGCATGATCTACATCTAGAGACTTCCCATAGTAATTAACTCCACCAAAACCAAATCTGCAGACATAATCAATCACGCGTCTGTGATGATTATCTATTTCCCAAAAATCCCCCTCAAAGCGCCGAATATTGAAAGGAGTTGTTTCCTCGCTTGTCCACGCCTTGCGAGATATGTGACTATGCTGATAATGCAATATAGAAGGATCTCCTGGTCAATAACGCGACATCCTAATAAAATCAACAATTAACAACATGTTTAATTATAAAGCAAAATTCTATACAAGAAAACATTTCACTACTTTCTCATTCTATTGATATCAAAATAAAAATATAACTTAACTTACAAAAATTAAACAAATCTTCATAAAATTAATAAAAAAAATATAAATTAATTTAAATCTCATGCTAAAATGCTTGCTTATAGCAGAACCTATACCGATTCCGTCGTCATCTAGTTATTAAGTAAAAGACTGACCCTTTCTCTATTAAATTAAAAGAATAGTATCGATGGAAGCTGCAATAGTATATTCCAAGTGTTAGTTCCATAACTCAACCAGTGTATATCAGAAATTCAATCAATTTATACTAGAAATTTAATCGGCAAAATATAAAAGGCTTAATCAGTACTACTCCCTCCGTCCCACTTAATTCGTCCCAGTTTTCCATTTTGGTCCGTCCCACATAATTTGTCCCACTTCAAACTTTCCATTTATGGCAAATTTTTATACTAATACTAATTACAATAAGGGACCCAAAATCACACAATTAGCATACAATTAGCTGATGATTGTGTCCCCCTAATTGATGAACACATTCATTTTCGTCTCCCACCTTCATCCACTCTTCTCTGTTGGAATTTACTCCTCCCAACCGTCCCCCCCTTCAATTCACCTACCCCATTCACTTCATCCCCCATTCAAGAAACCTTTCACCGCCTCACCCATTCAATTCTCCTCCCAACCGTCTCCCCCATTCAATTTTAATTTACTCCTTCCCCCCGTCTATAAACCCTAGATCTACACTCATTCCTCCTCAAATCCCACCGCCTCCCACCACCGTCTGTAAACCCTAGCTATTCGCTGTGAAAACCCTAGATATACTCGGATTCCTCCACAACTTCGACCGCCTCCACCCAAATTGATGGATGCGTATCCCGACTCACCAACCGGTTTATTATCGATGGATCTGGACGATCTCGTCGTCCCAGACACCCCGGAGCATGTATGGGGTTCTGACTCCGCCGTCGACGCCGGAGCCCTAGTTGATACCGTTACCCCAGCTGATCTCTTCATACCCGTAGATGTGTGGCCTTCTCACTGTGGCATCCTGTACGACGACCGCGGTTGCCCTTACTACGGGCCACCACCACCAGCCACCCCCTACGCCGGGCCACCACCAGCCACCCCCTACGCCGGACCACCACCAGCCACCCCCATTGTGTATTCTGACTTCGAGAGGCAGATTCTTGCAATTTTGTTGCCTGGGATTTTAGATTTAATATAAGTTTGTTGTCCCTCAATTTGGTTGTGTTGTTGATGCGTTTGTTTGGGTTGGAGGCTGTGGTTGTGTCATTTGGGTTGGAGGCTGTGGTTGTGTCATTTGGGTTGGAGGCTGTGGTTGTTCCATTTGGGTTGGAGGCTGGGGTTGTGTCATTTGGGTTGGAGGTTGTGGTTGTGTCATTTGGGTTGGAGGCTGTGGTTGTGATATTTGGGTGGGAAGCTGTGGATTGGAGTGATTGTGTGGGTTTGAGGTTTTGGTTTGGAGGCTGTGTTTGTTCCATTTGGGTTGGAGGCTGTGGTTGTGTTATTTGGGTGGGAGGCTGTGGATGTTTTGTTGGGGGAGGGTCTCTGGTTGTTGGATTAATTGTTGGTTGTATGTTGTACATTGTGATGTGTTGCATGATGATACTCTTTTGCCCTGTGATGATATGCTGTGTGTCTAAATTACTGATACTTTATGCATGATAAAGCCACCCCTCTAGTTAGGTTAGGAGGCTTATTTGTGAGTTCATATAAACACAAAGATCCGAGGGATTACAAAAAGCCATGCAATGACATTACAAAAGCCACCCCTTTACAAGGTTAGGAGGCTTCCCTATGATGAAACTTTGCTGAGGGATTAGGATTTTAGAAGCCACCCCTTTACAAGGTTTGGAGGCTATACAAAAGATGTCAAAATACAGTTGATAGCATAAGCCACACCTAATCTTGAGGCTTACACACCCAACTGCCAAAAAAATGATTCCTAATGACTGAAATTAGAAACCTACAGCCCTACATATATGTGAGATGTCATATGCTGTCCCAGCATCATTTTCACTCTGTTGTAGATATGTCACTGCAGCCTTGACAACATGTTCTTCAACCTCTAGAGTCTGTGGTAGTATTCCTAACCTTGACAACCTATCTTTGTTGATGTGTGGAGTTTTGTAGCCATTTCCCCCTTCCACTTTCAAGATCTCTGTTAAACAAGTTTGAAGAGTTAGAAACACTTTGTTGAGTGTTTGTGCACTAAGTTCTTCAAATGAGCTTTGCACATTGCTCAACAAGTCATCCACTCCCCTGGCCAGTTTGTCATCTTGTATAGACTGTATTGCTCTGAAAAAACCTAAATCCAACACATTACAATCTGGGGAATTGGCTGGTTGGCAAATGATATGGAATTTGAAGCCATCAGTGTTTGCAACTGACTGAAATTCAGCATCATCACAGATTGAATTGGTTTTGTCTCCAAGGTGCCTTTTGCTCTGTTCTTCGATTTTCTTTGGGCTGGCTCTTTTGTTGTGAATGGAAATATGCCTATTTTTCCATCAAATATGACATCTCCATCTTCTCCAAAGTATGGTCAGCACACATAAACATCACCTTTGTGATAAACCGCTTTGACTTACATGACCTATATGGTTCTTCTTCATCTGGCAGCAGGTAATATCTATCTGTAGCCTTGGTCATGAAAAACCATTTTTCATCTATGTGCACTACATTGTGCATTGTGTGGTATTTGAGCATACCATTGTGCACCAGAGGCTGAACATGAATGAGACCCCATTTCATTCTTGCTAACTTGTTTGCGGCAGTAAGTAGGGGCTTCACCGCATTTGTGTGTGGCCTCAGTTCCCCTGCTTTAACCTTTCTTCCCACTGCACTCTTACTTAACTCCAGTTTGAAAGCCAGTTTGCGGATGGTAGATCTTTCAAGGAATGAAAGAGCTCTTACTCTGTTTGAATCTGAACTCTATCACTGCGCTTGTATCCTCTAACACGATCTTGTATGCTCACAGGTACTCCAAGCTAGATTTGGTTGCTGGCCTCTGCCCATATTCTATGTACTGTCTTCCTGCTCACTCCAAATGCCTTGGCTGTCTTCACAAAACCTCCATATGCTACTTTACCTTCATGGTTCAATTGCAGCAGCCTCTGAGCTATCAGATTTTTGGTATCCACTCCTACTATGCGCGAGTTCTTGTCGCCGGCACTGCCTCCGGCACTGTCTCCGGCACTGTCTCCAGCAGTATACTCCATAGCCCTATGATGAAATTTTTCTGAGGGCAATACATAAATGAATCTCTTTTTGTTGTGTAGGTAGTCCTTTGTAGCTAGTGGTAGTTGGCCATTCCCTACTAAGTTCCCTCCAAAAAAAATTGTTTGAGTTACTTGGATTTGGGATTTCCCTCCCAGAAATTCTCATTTGTAATCTTCATTATGTACATTAAGAATTTGTATTGTGTGGAGTTGAATTGAAGAGGCAATTTGGCTAACTTTACATTAAGAATTTGCATGTTTATAACATGCCACGAATTAAGTGGCTAACATTACAATTGAGTACCTAGAATTTTATTTTGTGTACATAAACACAGTAATTACAATTAAAAAATTTAACTTTCTAAATTTAATTATCCTCAAATCATCACTACTTCAACATTTACATAAAAATAGAAGAAAAAGAAACAAGGTGGGACCCCTTTTCCACTACCTAACTTCATTTAAATCAAAGTCAAACAATATTTCTTAAAACCCGTGCCAGGTCAAACTGACCCGAATTAAGTGGGACGGAGGGAGTACTATATATACCAAACTCCAAACTCAATCAGCATAAAGTAGAAACTCAATCAATATATAGTAAAAACTGAATCAGTATATAGTACATAAAAAAATCAAATTATATATTAGAAATGTAATTAGTGTATATATAAAACTCAATTAGTATACATTACTCCATATATTTTACTTATATTTTAAAATCGAATCAGCACATATATATAAAACTCAATTGGTATATATATTATAAATTCAATCAACATATTAATTTTCTCCATGCGAACATATGCAATTACCATTTCATTAAAATCTTCAAAACTACTTTAAAATTCAATCAACACATCAATACATATTGAACACCAAATTCTACAAAAATTCAACACCAAATTTAACAAAAAAAATCAACCAAATTCAATAATTCAACACCAAATTTCAAACCATCAAACCATGAACCCTAAATCTATACCCAACTAAAATATAGCAATAATAATCAAAATTAAGGGTAAAAAATTACCTAACAACACTTAAAATAGGAATTGGAGCAGCTAGATGTCGGATTAACTTCGATTTTCGCCGGCTGGAGACGTTGGGAGCGAGGGCGTCGCACTGAGAGTGAGGACGTCGCGGTGTGAATGAGAGGGCTGAAGCAGTCTCGACGGGAATTGTATCCAAGGCAAACACGCATTAGGCTGATGCGTATATACTTAGAGACGCATGAGGAAGATACGTCTTTCTTTAAACACGTGAGAGAGAGATGTGTGTTTGAGTTAAACTCGCGTCTTTCCCTTAGATGGAATTTTTTTTAATGGGTATAAGCGGCGGATACTTACTCCCAGGAGGTAGTATCATGGAAAAAAGCCATTTCCTCTCGGCCGCATCCCTCTCTCTCCGGTTCCAATTTGTAGCACTCGCCGGTGCTACTGACCGTGCAGCCTATCGCCACCATCAATCGTCTTCGCCGATCATCAATCAAGCCAGAGATGACAATGCTCCACACACGCTCTCTCTCTCTCGGTATAACGTCGCCGCTCCTGCTGCACGAAGCTCCGAACAGCCTTCGCTTCTCAAGCCGTTGTTCGTCAATTTCGCTGAGTCCCCAATCGCAAAACTCATGATACTCCTTATCCTGTTGCAAAATCCCCGAATCGCTTCTTCAATTCCCCTTCCCATCTTCTCAATCTCCTTCAACCCCTCGATATGCTCATCAACCAACCCCAGCTTCCCATCCAACTCATCATCCCTCAACTTCAACGACGCCCTCTCCTTCTCATTAAACACCGAAGCTATCGGATTAGAGCTGTGATCAATAGAAATGTCTGAAACCCGGCTGCTTCGCCTGTGGCCGCGTGTTAAGGAGCAAAACCCTTAACGTGTAGAAGTAACGATAAAGCCCGGAGGCGGCTGATGGCCGGCGCCCAGTCGTAGGGTCGGCGAAAGGGTTTTGGTGGCTGTGAGCGGGATCGTCCCATATGGCAGCGTTGATTACGGTTTGTTCACAAAAGAGAACGATAGAGACGATAATGAATCTGATTTGTATTTCTTATTTGATTGAATGATTAAAATGGTAACATCATCTCCTATTTATAATACTAGAATACTACTACCCTAACTTATTGAATAAGAAAACAAAGATATGGAAAAGATATGGTGAATCAAAAGATACTAAATAATTGAGATTTCCTAGGGTATGGGGATCGTATCAACTCCCCCACGGTTGAAATTCCACCTTGTCCTCAAGGTGGAAACTACAAAGCAATGAAGATAGGAAGCTTTCCTCCTGGATCAAACGTGCACGGTCGCGGTTGATCATGAATCAAATTATGTATACCCGACCCGCACCATGATTCAATTATGCTAGTGAACATAATATGTGATCTTGAGCACTTGGAGTGAATATATATTGCTCCAATTTTTCTATTTGCCAGGCTCTTAGTTAGACTAACGATATCATCATAGCAAACAATATTCTCCTGAAGCAAAATCCCAACGTCATCCTTTATCTCCAATTCCATGTGTGTTGGAACAACAAGATCACCAATCTTATCATCATATGCCACGGCGAGCACTTGCGGTGACTCATTGTCGTTCTTGACAATCCCTTCGTTCTTGACGAACTCTTCAGGGGACTCGTTATTTGGAACATCAAGAGAAGCACCATCATTGTGATCATCGGTAATGTCATTGGAAACATCATCACCGAATACTATCGTGGGAGTATTATCAGTTTTCTCTTCGGCTAAATTTTCATCTTGAATGTTCTCCTCAAACCACATGTTCAAACGGGTGAGCAAAGCGGCTTGCTCTAACCTATAAATACGTAATTTCTCTTTGTATTCGTCTAAGGCCGCTTGTTAGACAGGCGTGAGTAATCGAACCATGAGTTCGGGATTATTGGGGAGACCACGCTTTTGCCTCAAATCCCTAAACTTTCTGGACTTTTGAGGCAAGTGCACAGAGTCGGATCGGGTCCGGGCAGCTGCAGGCAACATCGTTGGGTGGTGACTCGGAGATTGGTCGAACTGCTGTGGCTCTCCAGACGGGTGGTAGCTGCGGCGTGGCTGGTACGGCTGTTGCCAATCCAGGGGGTCGGTAGGTTGATTGGGTGGTGGTTGGTATGATGGCAGATGGTGGTGCCGGGGCTGGCGGCTCATGTACGGGTTTCTATCAGGCTGATAGGGATGTGACTTGTCCGGTTCCAAACAGGATGGTTGTTCCCCGCAGGTAGAATGACGCACGGGCAGTCGTGGACAACGGTGATTGGTTCGATGTCTGGGCGGATCTCAGCCACTAGGTGGACGCGGCGGTGGCTGATCATAATCCGAGTATCCCTGCGATGCCCGGTGAGGTGGTGGTTCCCAACAAGAGGGCTGCTGCGTCGGTGGAGGGTCATAGGGATCGAAATCCTGGAGTGATCGGTTACCGGGAGGATCCCAACAGGTAGGGTGGCGGATCTGGACCGACTCCATTTGGTGAGGCGGTTGCGGGTGGTATTTTGCACGGCGCCCAACTTCGGTGTAGCTACGTGACATATGGTGGTGGTCGGCGTATGCGTATGACATGTTGAAGGATTAAGGCGTGGCAACGGTGGAGATGGTAGTGATACGGAGGTTGAGCTGTCAATGAAAGCACCAGTTGTTAAGGAGCAAAACCCCTTAACGTGTAGAAGTAACGATATAGCTCGGAGGCGGCTGATGTCCGGCGCCCAGTCGTAGGGTCGGCGGAAGGGGTTTGGTGGATGTGAGCGGGATCGTCCCGTCTGGCAGCGTTGATTACAGTTTGTCCACAAAAGAGAACGATAGAGACGATAATGAATCTTGTTTGTATTTCTTATTTGATTGAATGATTAAAATGATAACTTCATCTACTATTTATACTACTAGAACACTACTATCCTAACTTATTGAATAAGAAAACAAAGATATGGAAAAGATATGGTGAATCAAAAGATACTAAATAATTGAGATTTCCTAGGGTATTGGGATCTTATCACCGCACCACTTGATTTTTTAGCATCGAACACCACAAACGGCACGTATTCCATAATTAACTTACAACAGATAGGAGTCAAAATTCAAAACTATGGTTATATAATGTGTTAATTATTTAAGGATCTCCTAATCCACTTTTCCTCCTCCATTCCTAATCCACTAATCTAAAATTGACATATGGATCCATTTTTATATATATAAAAAAAGCCTACTCCATGAATGTGCCGCGCTAAATATCACCAAAATATCAAAACAACCTTCTCTCAATGTCTTCCCTAACGAGAAGCTTCTTCTCTCACCTAAAGTTTCTGAAAAGAGCTATGGAAAGAACTACACTACACAATCAATTCACTGCAACATACAAATTCCTTACATATATACTCCAGTACATATTCACTACACAACCAAAGTTGCTAAAGACACTAATTCACTGCTACTTACAAATTCATTTCATCACAATACTACTTCAGTATATATATACTCCAGTCTATGTATAGAACTACACCACACAATCAATTACTCACATTAAAGAATCACTGTTTCTAGATTATTTTCCCACAAAGCAGCAACTGCAAAATTTCAAATATACTCCAACCAAGCACCAAAAATAATGAAATCATGAAATTACCATAAAAACTTAAAAATAGTTCACAGCAAACTAATTGAGTTCATCAATCTTTTTCCAGTTCAAGCTCAAACACAATTGGTCTTTAGTGCATGAAAATTTCAAAAATAGCAAAACAATAATCCAGATAATTTGCTCTTCTTCATTGCAAGAAAGCTTGCACCTCTTTCTACACCAAATTTATGATGTATTTTGAGGATCAAAAGCAGTGTACATTAAGTTCCAGTAGTCATCATTGATGATCACAATCCCTTCAGATTCCCGCGTAGAAGAAGCATGTTCCACACCACTCTTTATTGCTTTTGGTTTCCGTTTTTTACTGATAGCTTGTTCCAAAGTATTCTTGGGTCTCTTACATGTTTTGTATGTAACCCTTCCTTTAGGTTTCAAGCCTTTAATTTGATTTTCATCGCACTCACCTTCAGTTGCAACATCTCCGACCTTTGCCTCAACAGCAACACTTTTTCCCTTCTCTACCATTCCATCAATGTCGTTTCCCATTTTCAAGAGACATTCCATGGCATAAGCATAACTATCTTCACTCTCGGCTGCCTTGCCTGTCAATTGTATGAATGAATAACATAACTCTTTATATCGTTGTTTCTTTCAGGTTTTTTCATCAACGACAACTCCTCCCTTGCAAACTCTTGTCATCCCGCTCTTAGCATGTTTGGTCAATCGCTTTAAGATATATTCATCGGGTATCCGAATGACATTCATTAATGTAAAGACTTTTAAACTATGTGAGCATAAAATACCTGAGAATTCAAACTTTCTACCGCTGCAAGAAATGGAACCTTCAATGGAATCATATGTGACAATATGTTCATAAGCCCGATCAAGAGGTCTAACCTTATATATTCTTGAATGTCCAAGTTGACTCTCACTCTTGATCTTGCTTTCGAATGCCTTCCCTCAACTCCTCATTAAATAATGCAAATATCTTGTGTGTATATATGGCAGCTCCATGCTTTAGTATTTCCAATGGAAAAGTCATGACAGTAGAACTTTGAGCATTTTTTAAATCTTCTGCAGCTTCTTTCTCGCATGAATCATCTATCAACCTTTGAAAATGAAGGAACATCTCAACAATGTTGTTTCTGTAATTTACATAATGTTTCACAACAGCATTCAAGCACTCACTTCGTTGAGTTGTAATGATATCAGCGCAAAATGTATTTCTTCCATATACCAATGCCCATTTTTCCCTTAGAGAAACTTCTTGTCAGTCATTGATTATCTTGCAAGTTGTATTTCTCTAACATTTCATTCCATTCCCAGAGGAGTTTCGATTCTTCTTCAAAGTCGTACACACAACGACTAAAATCAGCTGCAAATGTGTTCTTAAAACTCGAAAAAACACTTGAAAGATGGATCGCTGCATTCTGAAAAATGTGCCAAACACACAAGCGATGGTAAGTAGATGGCCACTTGGAAGCTAAAGCAGCGCTCATTGCTTGATCTTGATCTATTAAGATAGTCTTAGGTCGTTTTCCCATCATGGCATCTTCAAATGCACTAAACAACCACTCAAAGGTTTCAATTGTTTTGTCGTATAATAATGTTGCAACAAACACAACTGTTTGTTTGTGATGATTTACGCCGACGAACAAAGCAATTGGTCTACCATCTCGATGTTTTCTATAGGTAGTATCAAAGCAAACAGCATCACCGAAATGACCAAATCTTGTATCATTCTACAATCAGTCCAAAACATATTGGTAATTAGATCTTCCACGTCCAGCTGTATTGCATAGTAAAAGTGTGGATCCTCACTTGTCATCCTTTATAAAGATTGTAACGCACCTCCACAATCGCCTTGTTTAATCTCCGAAGTCCTCTTAGTTCTCAAATAATTCTTCAAATCAATATGAGTGAAACCAAGATGTTGAATTCCACCAGATTCTTTTGACATTACGTCCAAAATTTTCTTTGGAGGCAACCCACAACTTTGAGCAACATCAACTTGAGTTTGTTGAACATTAGACATTTCACGGAAACATCTAAACATGTAAGATTGTTCCGGATCACACAAATCATGATTGTGTTCTTCAACAAATTTCATAATATGACACTTTCCACTGTATCTAAAGTTGATTTTCAACATAGCCTTACATCCGCACCTAATTTCAGAACGAGGTCCCTTCACTGTAACAGCTCGACTGTCTGTTGCTCTAAAACCTTCTTTACAACAGCAAAAACTTATGTCCAAAAGCTTGCCTGTAATTGGATCCTTATGAGCAGATTTTTTTCGAGTTCCAAATCCTGTTGCTTTAGCATATTTCATGTAAAAATCATATGCCTCAACTTCTGTTTCAAACTCCATTCCTATCTTAGGAATAAAGTCTTGTGATATAGTATCATCCATACCTGCAAATAAAAAATGAAAAGTAAACAGTAACAATATCAACTTCTTTAGTACATACTGTATTAAAGAAAACTACTTAGTTAGGATCTTGATTTTATGTTTAGAAGACTGTAGATACACATCTGTAACGTACTAACGTGAAATCAGAAAAAATTGTTCTAACTTAACTCATTTAGCGTGAAATTAGAAAAAAAATGCAAAGTTTTTACCTTTTTTGGATGCTTCAAAAGAATTGCTTGTGAATGCTTTTTATGGAATGGTATATCGTGAGCTTCAACGCTTCAATGGAGAAGGGAGAAATACTTCTCGTTAGTAATAAATTAGAGAGGCGCTGATTTTGAAAATGGAAGATGAAAGGTTGTTTTGATTTGGCGCTGATTTAGCGCGGCACATTCATGATTTAGGAATGAAGTAGGCTTTTATATATATCCTATATATATATATATATAGAGTTATGATCATATGATAACCCCTAAATAACGTAATAACCCTATAACCAAATCTGAACCACACATATTTTCTAATCTTGTGGTTGAGATTCAAACTTAGATTTACTTCATAAAAAAAAGCGCGGGGTAAATATGTCATTTCTCTCATTTAATTTCTGAATTTCGCCAAATATCACGTCAAATGATAAAATTATATATGATAGGTTTATTGCATAGAATGATAGTTTTGCCGGATAGAATGATACTCTGAGTTGATAAAATGATAATATGTCATTTCTCTCATTTAATTTCTGAATTTCGCCAAATATCACGTAAAATGATAAAATGATATATGTTAGGTTTATTGCATAGAATGATAGTTTTGCCGGATAGAATGATACTCAGAGTTGATAAAATGATACTTTTTGACTGACTGATAAAATGATAAAATGATATATGTTAGGTTTATTGCATAGAATGATAAATTTGCCGGATATAATGATACTCTGAGTTGATAAAATGATACTTTTGACTGACTGATAAAATGATAAAATGATATATGTTAGGTTTATTGCATAGAATGATAGTTTTGCCGGATAGAATGATACTCTGAGTTGCTAAAATGATACTTTTGACTGATAAAATGATAAAATGATACTACCTCCGTCCCCAAAAATTTGTCCCACTTTGACCCAGCACGGGTTTTAAGAAATGTAATGGAAAGTGAGTTGGAAAAGTTAGTGAATTGTGGGTCCTACTTTTATATATTAGTTTTATAATAAAATGTGAGTAGGAATGAGTTAGTGGAATATGGGGTCCACTACCAAAAATGATAAAAAGTGAAATGTGACAAATTTTGAGGGACAGACTAAAATGGAAAAATGGGACAAATTTTCAGGGATGGAGGTAGTATATGTTAGGTTTATTGCATAGAATGATAGTTTTGCCGGATAGAATGATACTCTGAGTTGATAAAATGATACTTTTGACTAACTAATAAAATGATAAAATGATATATGTTAGGTTTATTGCATAGAATGATAGTATTTCCAGATAGAATGATACTCTGAGTTGATAAAATAATACTTTTGACTGACTAATAAAATGATAAAATGATATATGTTAGGTTTATTGCATAGAATGATAGTTTTGTCGGATAGAATGATACTCTGAGTTGATAAAATGATACTTTTGACTGATAAAATGATAAAATGATATATGTTAGGTTTATTGCATAGAATGATAGTTTTGTCGGATAGAATGATACTCTGAGTTGATAAAATGATACTTTTGACTGATAAAATGATAAAATGATACATAAATAAGATTTTACGTATTTAAATAAGCGAAATTTGTATATCATGGGAAATAAGATTTTACGTATAACTGAACCTCATACATACGTGTAACTGAACCTCATACATCTGTATATCATGGGAAATAAGATTTTACGTATTTAAATGAGCGAAATTTGGATACGTAAATTTTATCATGAGCGAAATTCAGAAATTAAATAAGCGAAATGACATATTTACCCTCTGCGCCTTTTTTATGAAGGAAAGCTAAGTTTGAATCTACACCACGTGATTTTAAAAATGTGTGGTCCAGATTTAGTTATAGGGTTATTACGGAAATTGGGGTTATCATTATAATGCACCCCTATTTATATATATATATATATAGGGCTGCATTATATATAGGGGTGCATTATAAAATATGTGGTCTAGATTTAATCTAACAAAACTATCATTTTATCAAATAAAACTATCATATTTCGGTTATATAAGGTCAAAATTGTCATTTCGTTATAAAATTAGGCGCGTAAAAAGAAAACATGAACTAAACGCTGTATTCAATTTCTCTCACACTCAAACCCTCCGAATCTCATTCAAACCCTTGCTTCTTCAGTTTCGAAGGAAAAACCATCCAAATTCTAGAATATGACGACGTAAAAGAATCAAGCATCATGAAGAAAGGGTGGATGAAGTTTTTTACTTATTTCACTTTTATTTTTGCTCGATTTTATCATTTTGCCAGCGATTCTCTTTTTTTTAGATTCTATAGTTTTTTAGTGTAGATTTAGAGTTACATATGACAGCGTGATGAATTTACTTTGAATTTACTACACACTTGGTTTTGTATCATCAATTCATACCTTACTCCATATTATTGTGTACAGCAGTAATGCAGATTCGAAGCAGTTTATTTGAGTGTTGATTTTGTGAGTAGTGTTTTGTTCTACTTAAGTGACAAGTTATGTTCTCTCAGCTGTTTTGAACTCATTGAAATTTAGCAAATGATAGTTTCAGAAGGTAAAATGATAGTTGCACTTGATAAAATGATGGTTTCAGGGGATAAAATGATAGTTTCAGAAGGTAAAATGATAGTTTCAGGGGTTAAAATGATAGTTGCACTTGATAAAATGATGGTTTCAGGGGATAAAATGATAGTTTCAGGGATAAAATAATAGTTCAATCCTTTAAAAGTTTGGATTTGTCAAAGTTCAATCCTTTCAAAAGTATCATTTTATCAACTCAAAGTATCATTCTATCAAGCAAGACTATCATTCTATGCAGCAAAACTATCATTTTATAAACCAAAACTATCATTTTACCAACTCAGAGTATCATTCTATCCGGCAAAACTATCATTTTATTAACTCAGAGTATCATTCTATCCGGCTAAACTATCATTTTATCAACTCAGAGTATCATTCTATGAAGCAAAACTATCATTTTATGCAGTAAACATAACATTTATAAACCAAAAGTATCATTTTATCAACTCAGAGTATCATTCTATCCGGCAAAGCTATCATTTTATCAACTAAGAATATCATTCATTCGGCAAAAGTATCATTTTATCAACTCAGGGTATCATTTTATCAAGCAAAACTATCATTTTATGCAGTAAACCTAACATTTTTAAGCCAAAAATATCATCTTAACTACCAATCATTGGGTTCAAAGCATCATAACAAACAGGAATGTACATACCTACAAATCAGTAAAACTATCATTTTATCAACTCAGAGTATCATTCTATCCGGCAAAACTATCATTTTATCAACTCAGAGTATCATTCTATCCGGCAAAACTATCATTTTATCAACTCAGAGTATCATACTATGAAGCAAAACTATCATTTTATGCAGTAAACCTAACATTTATAATCCAAAAGTATCATCTTAACTACCAATCATTGGGTTCAAAGCATCATAACAAACAGGAATGTACATACCTATAAATCAGTAAAACTATCATTTTATCAACTCAGAGTATCATTCTATCGAGCAAAACTATCATTTTATGCAGTAAACCTAACATTTATAAGCCAAAAGTATCATTTCATCAACTCAGACTATCATTCTATCCGGCAAAAGTATCATTTTATCAACTCAGAGTATCATTCTATCCGGAAAAACTATCATTTTATCAAACTCAGAGTATCATTCTATCGGTAAAAGTATCATTTTATTAACTCAGAGTATCATTCTATGAAGCAAAACTATCATTTTATGCAATACACCTAACATTTATAAGCCAAAAGTATCATCTTAACTACCAAGCATTGGGTTCAAAGCATCATCACAAACAGGAATGTACATACCTACATATCAGTAAAAGTATCATTTTATCAACTCAGAGTATCATTCTATGCGTCAAAACTATCATTTTATAAACCAAAACTATCATTTTATAAACCAAAACTAACATTTTATAACTTTTAATGTAACACTATTATTTATTTACTCGTTTACTATACCGTAGGTGTGGTGTTGATGAAAAGACGACTTGGTGATGCCTTTGATTTGAATTTTTCATGGTGGTTGAGGTACACAACCCATGCTTCTATGATGTTGATACTGACGTATGTACGTGGAGCAAGACTTTGGAAATCAATCTTGAACATGCTCATCATGTTGTTCTCATAAACCATCTCATAAATGATTTCAAAATCATATTTAATGTTAGTTAAAAGAATTTAAAAAGAATATAATTATGTAATTCAAAACTTACTATTCGTTTTCTTCATGTGTCATCAACCAGTACATTATTTCTTTCTCTTCTTTAGTCAGTTTTCCTTTTATATTTACTGCTCTGACATTGTAGGGAGAGCACAGTGCTTCAACAATTTTCTTTGTTGTTCTGGCCACTTTCTCCTTTTTAGCTGGAGGTTCTTGGGAAACCATCTTCTTCCCTTTGGCCTTTTTCAAAATTTCTTCTCTCTCTTTTAAAACTTCATCATCTCCTATTTCACCATGTATATCCTCCATGACAGTGGATATTATGGTATATGCTCTGTCATGCTTTCAATCAAAAATATAAATTGTTATTGACATAAGGGATATTATTTTACCCAATGGAACTCATATTATCAGCCAAAAGTATCATTTATCAGCCAAAAATCTAAAACTATCATTATGAAACAAAATTTTCATTTTATCACTGAACCTATCATTTTACCCACTGAAACTATCATTTTATTCCCCGAAACTATCATTTTATCATTTTATACAAAAATATCATTTTATCATTTGAAACTATCATTTTATGATGCAAAAGTATCATTTTATCATTGAACCTATCATTTTACCCACTGAAACTATCATTTTATAATTTTATGCAAAAGTATCATTTTATCATTTGAAACTATCATTTTATCCCCTTACACTATCATTTTATGATGCAAAAGTGTCATTTTTCAAATAAAACAGAACAACCAAAAAAACATCATCAAACCTATATAATCTTAACCATATAAACAATCATTTTATGTACTTAAACTATCATTTTTAAAAGTTACCTCATATTCATCGTTGTGAAAGAATTCAATTTCTTTCTCTAGAACTATTTCCTTCTCTTCTCGAGCTGCTTTATTAGCCTTTTCCTTTTCGCTTTCATTCTTTTTCTCTTGCTCTTTTTCCACCTCAACAAGAGTGTGGTCATATTCTGGTATGAGAGTGAAGGTAGGGAACTCATCCCTATTTTTCAGAATAAATGTCCTCTCAGCAGCTTTATTTAGCTCAATCATGATATCGATCCATTCAGGATCATCAATTTCATCATTGCTCGTAGCATGTGACATTGTTTTCTGACTTTCTGTAACATTCTGCACACCTTCCTCTCTCATTCCCATTGCATTTCTTGTTGTATCACATATTATCTTAAAGCTATCAAGCTTCCTGAGTTCATCCGGCGCTGCTTCAAGGACATCAAGCATCTTCGACATTGACGCTTTACAATCCCTGGCAGCTTCCTTCCATTGATCTATGAAAGTCTTTTCTTGACTTCCACTGGTTGTCCCCTCTTCATCATGATCTTTCATCTTCAAAGCTTTTACATCTTCAGGATCATCATCTTCATCTTCATATTCATTATCTTCATCATTTTCTTCATGTGGTTGCTTTTATATCGGTCATACTTATGACCGAGACCAAAATCTGAATCATTCATTTATGCTCTTTGTCTTTCTTTCAACAGTTCGGCAGTCCATCCCTTAACTGTTGGATAACATCTTGGCACCATTTTTTTTCAAAGACAATCATGTCCACGTAACAAGCCTACATTAACAAAAAATAAATATTAGTTTTTCTGTAAATAGATTCATAGACAATGGAAAACAAATATATTCTTACCACTATAAAGATAATTGGTCCGGTAAATATCTTTGCTGTGTTTCTTTTCCATCTCTTTTGTGTTTCAAGCAATTTAGTTATGACATAGCTACACCAATTGTATTGATTGATTTTCTCAACATCAGCTATGTAATCCAAAATTTGTGGACTCAAATTTCCATCAGCAGGAGTGTTAATTAAGGCATACTCCACGAGAACCATAAAACACCATTTAAACCACTCACCACCTTCTTCGTCTTTCATCATCTGCTCTACAACATACGCTGGCACCATTTTTTCTCTCCACCTTTACAGAATCTAGCAATTTCAGTTTTGATGTCGATATTTTTCTGAAATTTTATCCTATTCATAGGTAAAGATCCAATGAGGAACCCAAGAGTTATATGGACATCTTCATCATCTAAAAACAGTGATTCCCCACTGTTCAATTTAATTGATGAATTTTTATGGTTAAAGTTGTAAATCAGATAATATGCTAATGATCTTGGGAAACTTCTTATATTGAAGTTTAGGAGTGCGCCAAACCCAATCTCTCGGACACCTCTTCTTTGATTCTTGTTTAGAGATTTGAGCATGTCAACGAAGAAGTCAGTATTCCTTCTTCCTACCAAAGTTGGGGACTGAATGGCTATATCATCTTGAACAACTATTTTCTTGCCCTTCTTTGAAGATGCCTTACTATTACTTGCATCATCATTCTTTCTTTTCTTGTTATTTCTTATACGTTCTACTTCATCTGCCAATAGTATATCATCATCAGCAGCAACAGCAGCATCACCAATGTTCTTTCCTAATACACAAAAGATCCAGTGTGTTAAACGGTTTATGTCATTATATAAACTCAAAGTATCATTTTATCCCCTGAAACTATCATTTTACCCACTGCAACTATCATTTTATACCCTGAAACTATGATTTTATACTCTGAAACCATCATTTTACCTTCTGAAACTATCATTTTATCCCCTGAAACCATCATTTTATCAAGTGCAACTATCATTTTACCTTCTGAAACTATCATTTTATTCCCTGAAACTATCATTTTATCCCCTGAGAGCATCATTGTATCAAGTGCAACTATCATTTTACCTTCTGAAAATATCATTTTCAATTTAAAGATTTATCATTAATACACATGAGATTTATCATTTTACCTTCTGAAACCATCATTAATTGTCTATCATCAGCAGCAGCAGAAGCATCACGAATGTTCTTTCCTAATACACAAAAGATTTAAGTGTGTTAAACGGTTTATGTTATTATATAAAGTAAATTCAAAGTAAATTCATCATGCTGTCATATGTAACTCTAAATCCACACTAAAAAAACTATAGAATCTAAAAAAATGAGAATCGCAGGCAAAATGATAAAATCGATCAAAAATAAAAGTGAAATAAGTAAAAAAATCATGCAACCATTCTTCGATGATACTAGAGCGTTTTTCGTCGTCATATTTCAGAAGTTGAATGGTTTTTCCTTCGAAACTGAAGAAACAATGGGTTTGAATGCGATTCGGAGGGTTTGGATGCGATTCGAAGCATTTGAGTGTGAGAGAAATTGAATTCGAAGGGTTTGAGTGTGAGAGAAATTGAATTCGAAGCGTCTAGTTCACGTTTTCTTTCAACGCGCCAATTTTATAACGAAATGAAAATTTTGCTCTTATATAAACGAAATATGATAGTTTTGTTTGATTAAAATGATACTCTGAGTTGATAAAATGATAGTTTTGCCGGATAGAATGATACTCTGAGTTGATAAAATGATAGTTTTGCCGAATAGAATTATACTCTGAGTTGATAAAATGATAATTTTATTGATTTGTAGGTATGTACGTTCCTGCATACAATGATACTCTGAGTTGATAAAATGATAGTTTTGCCGGATAGAATGATAGTCTGGGTTGATAAAATGATGGTTTCATGGGATAAAATGATAGTTTTGTTTGATTAAAATGATACTTCTGTCTGATAAAATGATAGTTTTACCGGATAGAATGATACTCTGATTTGATAAAATGATAGTTTTGCCGAATAGAATTATACTCTGAGTTGATAAAATGATACTTTTATTCATTTGTAGGTATGTACATTCCTGCATACAATGATACTCTGAGTTGATAAAATGATAGTTTTGCCGGATAGAATGATAGTCTGGGTTGATAAAATTATGGTTTCATGGGATAAAATGATTGTTTCAGGGTATAAAATGATAGTTTTAGGGGATAAAATAATAATTTCAGAAGGTAAAATGATAGTTGCACTTTATAAAATGATAGTTTCAGTGGATAAAATGATAGTGTCAGGGTATAAAATGATAGTTTCAGGGTATAAAATGATAGTTTCATGGGATAAAATGATAGTTTCAGGGTATAAAATGCAAGAAAAAAGTTGTTCAAGATGATAAAATGATAGTTTCATGGGACAAAACACATCACTCTTGTTCAGAAAACACTTCACTCTTGTTCAGAAAACACTTCACTCTTGTTCACAAAACACAGCACTTTTATTATGATTTCACTTCACTCTTATTTGCAAAACAACTATAAATATAACCATGTAAACATAATACAAAGGTCATACGATTTTCATAATCAGTTAACATTTATAAAAACAACTATAAATCTAACCACAGAAACTATGGTTTTCATAATCACTTAACATCAGTGAAACAACTATAAATCTAAACACAGAAACTACTGTTTTCATAAATCTAAACACAGAAACTATCATTTTATAATCTGAAACTATCATTTTACCTTCTGAAACTATCATTTTATCCTCTGAAACCATCATTTTATCAAGTGCAACTATCATTTTACCTTCTGAAACTATCATTTTATCCCACAAAATGTCATTTTATACACCAAAAATACCTATCATTTTATCGCCTGAAAGTGTCATTTTATATCAAATGGCTTCAATCTGCCTTCTCATTGAATCTACCACAATTTTTTGAATCATGACGACCCATCTCATGACATTTACCATATCGTCGTAGAGGCTTATTTGCTTTCCTTATTGCACTATCCCTCTTTGATACTTTGTCACTAGCTGATCCTTTGGTTCTAACAACATCTGGAGGATGTACATCAATTACATCAGGTATTGCCATTCCATAAAATTCCTCAACCATCTTTTTCTTTTCAATGACTGAAGGTATTGCACAATTTCCAAATATATGCTCTTCCAAATCATCAAGACCAGCACATAACAAAGACAGATGATCCATACTTCCCTCAGACTTTTGGACTAATCGATAAAAGTTGGAGAACAACCTTTTCTTAACTTCCTGCTTTTCATCCAAATCTGCAAGATAAAAGATAACATTATTACAATAAATACTATCATTTATCTGACTGAAAAATAGAGTTTTTACAAATAAGGTTAAAAATGGAGCACACGTTCAAATGGTTGTATCTCCTCAGATGGTAGACCATGGGCTGCCTTTAGTAAAGAGCTCTTCAACCACCTTCGACCAAAATATTTCTCAGGAATGAGATTAGCAGACTTATTCTTCAACAAACAAAATATATGACAGCATAACAAACCAATTCTGGAAAACTTCTTACAACTACAGTCGAATGTGTCTTGATTACAATCATACTTAACATCCCATGTTCTACCATATTGGTCCTTGACCTTATGCATCTTGATGTTATCCTCAACAGTTATCGAAACAATCTCACATACCATACTTATTTCCTGTTGTACATGTTTGAAAATAGAATCAGTGTAGATTGTAGATGCATGCTTCTCAATAGGCAATTGGGTTGACAAATCAGGAATAGTTGAGTAATTCAAGTAGTTCAATCGTGAATTGGCATTCCTTTGATCTCCCACAGCACAGTTAAAGAAATTGATGAACTGTACAAGATTTGCACGAGGCTTTGTGTAGTTTTTAAAAAAGCTATTCTCTGATTCACACATCAATGTAGTCCTAAGAAGCGACCCCATGGGAAAATCTCGAAAATAAGCAGGAACCCAGAATTCTATATCTTCAAACATCGATCCAAACCAGTGCACGTCTTCTAATCCATACCGTTCCATTATATCATTCCATATTATATCAAACTCATCAGGCTCTAACAAATCAGACCAAACACATGCATTCAACTCTTTTTTGAAATCTTCATTACCAAGCAAGGATTTGGGCACCTTATCTGACACCTTAACCATAATATGCCACATGCACCATCGGTGCCTTGTTTGTAAAAGTACTTGTTGAACAGCAAGTTTCATCCCCAATCTTGATCAGTGATAATCAATTTGGGTGCTGCCCCCATACATCGAACAAAACAGCCAAACAACCAAGCATATGAGTCTCTACCTTCACTTGATAACAATCCAGCTCCAAATGTAACTGCTCTGGAATGGTTATCTTTTCCAGTGAATGGAGCAAAAATCATGCAATACCTTCAGAACATAACATAAAAACGAATTATATTTTCATACATACATAAAAGTATCATTTTATCAGCTAAGAATATCATCTTATCAGCCGAAAGTATCATTTTATGTCTTTTAGCAACAAAAGTAATATACATGTTAGTGTTGTATGTTGAGTCAAATGAAATTACATCTCCAAACATATGATAATTTCGTCTTGAAATAGCATCAGCCCATAAGAGTTTAGTTAACTTTCCATGAGGTCCTATCTCAATTTCATAATAGAAGTCATCAGATGATTCCTTTTGAGAACGCATATAATCAAAAATCATTTGAGCATCTGAACCATCAATATTGGACATAATATCGCGATAACCATTTCTAATATCAATAATATCACATCCAACATTTTCAGGTTCACCCATTATCTCCTTCAGAAGTTTGAATGTGAGTGTGGGACCAATATTACACCTGCCACAATCCTACATAAACCTCCGATGGATAGGATCCAGACTGCGATTGGCCGTCATAAAATGCATATGCTCATCCGCAACCATTAAGTGATTATGATACTCAACAAACTGATAAACCTCATACCCTTTGCTCATGCCATCTGAAAAATATCTCAAGTTGAGCTTAGCAAGACATTCACACCTAAATGATCGACACCTACGCTTCTTAACAGACACTTCAGTTGATTTGGATGCATCACCAGGTATAAAATTCTTAGAGCCTTGTCTGCTGCAAGCCAAATACTGCCACTTAATAATACCATGCACTGATTTGTTGCCCAGTTTACGAATGCCAAAACCAACTGAACGAGCATAATGTTCATAGAAATCAGATGCTTGTACTAATGTATTAAATTTCATACCAATCATTGGCTTCAAAGCATCATCACAAACAGGAATGTACATACCTACAAATCAGTAAAGCTATCATTTTATCAACTCAGAGTATCATTGTATCGGGTAAAACTATCATTTTATTTATGCAGTAAACCTAACATTTACAAGCCAAAAGTATCATTTTATCAACTCAAACTATCATTCTATCCGGCAAAAGTATCATTTTATCAACTCAGAGTATCATTCTATCCGGCAAAACTATCATTTTATCAACTCAGAGTATCATTCTATCGGCAAAACTATCATTTTATCAACTCAGAGTATCATTCTATGAAGCAAAACTATCATTTTATGCAGTACACCTAACATTTATAAGCCAAAAGTATCATCTTAACTACCAATCATTGGCTTCAAAGCATCATCACAAACAGGAATGTACATACCTACAAATCAGTAAAAGTATCATTTTATCAACTCAGAGTATCATTCTATGCGTCAAAACTATCATTTTATAAACCAAACCTATCATTTTATCAACTCAGAGTATCATTCTATCAAGCAAAACTATCATTTTATCAACTCAGAGTATCATTCTATCCGGTAAAACTATCATTTTATTAACTCAGAGTATCATTCTATCCGGCTAAACTATCATTTTATCAACTCAGAGTATCATTCTATCCGACAAAAGTATCATTTTATCAACTCAAAGTATCATTCTATCCGGCAAAACTATCATTTTATACAGTACACCTAAAATTTATAAGACAAAAGTATCATCTTAACACTACATAATATAATTAAATATGAAGTTCAATACATCAGAAACATATACCAATTGACAGCTAATATTATTCTAAAATCAAATTCAATACATGAAGCAAAACAATCAATAAATTAAAATATGAACACAATCAATAAGCTAAATAATAGATGATGATTGTTACCTTCGTTATTTGCTACAGACTCCATCGAAGCGAATTCTAACACAATTGAACAGGTAATCAATGAAAATAAGAACGCAAAATTGAAAACATCACACCGATCACAATTCACAATTATGCGAGAAATATTGAAACAAAATCTGGATTTTATGGAATAATGAACCAAATCGGATTCAAATCTGGGAACAAAATCGATGAGAATAGGAATATGGAAACAAAATCGCTGAGAAAGAGGAGAGAATCGAACTGAGAGAGAATGAAAGAATGGAGCGAAATTCAGAAATTAAATGAGGGAAAAGACATATTTACCCTCTGCGCCTTGTATAGAATGCTGGGGGAGGGGGGGGGTAGTGTAGGGTGGGGGAAGCAATGCCGCGTTGTATAGAATGATGCGGAATAATATACAGTGCATATGGATAATTTTGATATGATTAATATACATAAATATTTTTATCTAAAATCCCAAAATTTGGAGAGTACTAAACTTTGCTTGTTGTATTGTGACTATTGTCCACATTATTAATTAGAGGTAATGAGTTGTGGAAAACGTTTTCGAGGAATGAAAATAACAGTACTTTTAATAAATGAAAGGAATAATACTGATCTTCAATTTTTGATTTGGAGATTTTAGCTTGTTAATAAAATCGCAACAAATTGAAAGTTGTATTGAAAGCTAATATTATCATATAAAATGTTAGTTTCAGAAGGTAAAATGATAGTTGCACTTGATAAAATGATAGTTTCAAGGGATAAAATGATAGTTTCAGAAGGTAAAATGATAGTTGCACTTCACTCTTGTTCACAAAACACATCACTCTTATTCTGATTTTACTTCACTCTTGTTCACAAAACACATCACTCTTGTTTAGAAAACACATCACTCTTATTCTGATTTTAATTCACTCTTGTTCACAAAACACATCACTATTGTTCAGAAAACACTTCACTCTTGTTCAAAATACACATCACTCTTGTTCAGAAAACACTTCACACTTTTTCACAAAACACATCACTCTTGTTCAAAAAACACTTCACTCTTATTCTGATTTTACTTCACTCTTGTTCACAAAACACATCACTCTTATTTTGATTTTACTTCACTCTTGTTCACAAAACACATCACTCTTGTTCAGAAAACACTTCACTCTTATTCTGATTTTGCTTCACTCTTGTTCACAAAACACATCACTCTTGTTCGGAAAACACTTCACTCTTGTTCACAAAACACATCACTCTTGTTCAGAAAACACTTTACTCTTGTTCACATAACACATCACTCTTGTTCAGAAAACACTTCACTCTTGTTCACAAAACACATCACTCTTATTATGATTTCACTTCACTCTTATTTGCAAAACAACTATAAATCTAACCATGTAAACATAATACAAAGGCCATACGATTTTCATAATCAGTTAACATCAGTGAAACAATTATAATGCACGAAAATAAAAAAATTATCGAAGAAACAACAGTAATTATGAAGAAGCTTTGAATCCCATCCCACAATATGCAGTAATAAAACATATAGTGTTGGAAATCTTAAACGATTACCAAAACATGGAGTATTAGTGTTGTGTGAGTTGGGCTAGTGGGTGTGGTGTTGAATTAGTTGTTGAGTTGAGAAAGAGGCAGGCCACTGCACAGTCATCAACCTCTGAAGTTGGATACTTGTTCATCCATGCAATTCAACTATCATTTCAGGGGATAAAATGATAGTTTCAGAAGATAAAATGATAGTTTCAGGGGATAAAATGATAGTTTCAGGAGATAAAATGATAGTTTCAGGGGATAAAATGATGATTTCATGGGATAAAATGATAGTTTCAGGGGATAAAATGATAGTTTCAGAAGGTAAAATAATAGTTGCACTTGATAAAATGATGGTTTCAGGAGATAAAATGATAGTTTCAGGGGATAAAATGATAGTTTCAGAAGGTAACATGATAGTTGCACTTGATAAAATGATAGTTTCAGGGGATAAAATGATAGTTTCAGAAGGTAAAATGATAGTTGCACTGGATAAAATGATAGTTTCAGGGGATAAAATGATAGTTTCAGAAGGTAAAATGATAGTTGCACTTGATAAAATGATGGTTTCAGAGGATAAAATGATAGTTTCAGGGGATAAAAGTAAAAGTATCATTTTATCAACTCAGAGTATCATTCTATCCGGCAAAACTATCATTTTAGCATCATTAAAATGAAGAACATGTAGACAA